>NW_026705762.1:0-300000 GCF_029867415.1 Vicia villosa | reverse complement strand
TCATGATAACTCTTATGACGACTCTGAGAAATCTTCATATGTTTTTGAATCATCTTAATCTTATTTGTAGTCTATTGAACTATCTCAGGTCCAACCACAACATTTTCTCCATATTCTAACCAACACAAAGGCGTCCTACACTTCCTACCATACGAAGCCTCAAATGGTGTCATTCCAATACTCGAATGGAAACTGTTATTATAAGTAAACTCAATCAAAGGCAAAAAGCTATCATAAGTATCTTCTTGTTCTAAAACACAAGCTCTCAAAAGATCCTCAAGTGATTGCATCGTCCTCTCAGTCAGACCATCAGTTTGCGGATGATACACCAAACTCAAACGCAACTTTGTACCCAAAGCACTTTGCAAACCTTCCCAAAATCTCGAAGTAAACCTCAAATCTCTATCAGAAACAATACTCGACGAAATACCATGCGAACTCACAATCTTCTCAATCCATCCTCATTGGAATAAATTGAGTGGATTTCGTCAATTTATGCATAATAACCCAAACAACTTCACAATTACTCGGTGTCCTCGACAAACCCGAAACAAAATCCATAGTAATGTTATCTCATTTCCACTCATAAATAGATAAAGGTTGCAACAATCCAAACAATTTCTGATGTTCAATCTTTGAATTCTGACAAATCAAACAAGAATACACAAACTATGCAATATCCTTCTTCATACCGGACTACCAAAACAATTTCCTAAAATCTTGATACATCTTAGTATAACCATGATGAATACTTAAACCACTAGGATGTCCTTCATCAAGAATCCTTTTCTTCAAATACAATACTTCTGGAACACAAATTCTATCACGACACCTCATGATACCATTCTCATCAATCCGGAAATCACCACCTCTACCTTGATTGATCAACGTCAATCGATCCACCAAACCCAAATCAGATTTCTGACCTTCTCAAATCTCATCAAGAATACCAATAGTAAGCTTCAACATACTGAGCTTAACATCGACGAAGTCTCTTCATAAACCAAACTCATATCTCAAAATTGCTCAAGTAAATCCAACTCTCGCATCATCAACACATACATATGTAAAGACTTCCTACTTAAAGCATCAGCTACAACATTCGCCTTACTTGGATGATAATTCAAACCAAAATCTTATCCCTTCAAGAATTCCAACCATCTTCTTTGCCTCATATTCAACTCTTTCTGATCAAACAAATACTTCAAACTCTTGTGATCATTGAACACATCAAACCTTGATCTAAACACACTCAGACGAATAAAATTCTTCTCAAGCAAATCTTCAAGTTAACTCTTCAACTCTTACAACTCAAAAGCTGACATTCAATATGGAGCCATCAAAACAAGACAAGTTCCAGAAATTAAATCAATAGTAAACTCCACCTCATATTCTGGTGGCAAATCACTTACATCTTTAGGAAATACCTCGGGAAAATCACGAACTATTGCTAATTCGTCAATCGTTCGTTTTCCCTTAATATCCAATGTTGCCATCAAAGCCAACAACACAACACCATCCTGTATGGCCTCATTCACTTTACATACTATCAAGCTGGCAAGACAAGTCTAACTCATCCAATACAATCCTGTCTACTATCAACAAGAGATTGAGGGTGATCAGTTCCTTAATTTGTCAACAGGTAGCCAACAACCATAATGGTAGCATAAACCATCGTTACCCAACTACAACAACATCCTCTACCGTATGCTTAAAGTTACCTAAGCCTAATGTCGCACGTAGCAACAGTTTCTCCCCCACTTGTTTCAATCCCACCCCCACCTCTACAGACAAACCGCTAGAAACACACCGAGCACCAACAATATTTCACACACTTTTCGTATACCAAAAGGAATAAACACATTAATAACCTGGCCAACTAGACGACCAGGATCTGATACCACAAATGTAACACCCATTTATAAACCCCAATAAATTACAACATAATCAGAGTAAAATACACATGCAAAACATCAAAAGGGAAGAAGTGCTTGGTTCAGTTGGAAGGGGATTTGTATGGAGAAGAAAGATAAAGTCGTGAAGGGTTGCAAGCAGAAATGTCCTTGTAAGTCTCTTAGTATACAAAAAGTAGTCTTTTATCTGGTTATAGAGTGTGTTTAATATACGTCAACATATTTGCATATGCAGCAATTGCCTCAAAAATGATTCAAGATTGTATTATGGTTGGGCATGAAAACATTATTCTTCTTAATTCAAACCTTGGTAGGAAGTAAAATTGTGTGATGCACTTTTTACAATGTGATTACTGCATAGAGAGGTTTATGGGAGAAGGATGGTATGACTTTGTAAGGAACAAGAAGCTAAAAAAAGGCGACAGGGTTGGATTCAGTTTGAGGGTCCCTTCGGCTGAAAAGTTGGTGGTTACGGTTTTGAACCGTAAGAAGTCATCAAATTGAATGCAAAGCTGGTAGGTTCTGTGTCCATAAACCCCGATCCTGAAAGTGTATTGGTTATGTAGTACATGTTGTATGTTTTGTGTAGGAGTTGTGTGTTGTTATCCCAACCCTTAATTGATTATGAACATCATGTATATTTAATACTTTTGATGGGAATGCTTGTGATGTAATATATGTTAGGCTGATAATGTTGAACCCATCCTGCATTCCATATTTAAATGTAATTTTGAACAAACTTTGAATGTTTTCCATTAATTGTCACCAAGTTTAATCATGTTGCATGTTATAATTTTATTGTTTATGTTTATAGAATAGTAGCTTGAATGCCTTTATGTTGTATGAATAGTCAGTAGGTGATTTTATATTGCTCCACCAAAATCCCACCATTTGCATTTTCAAAGAAAAAAAAGTTTAGTGATAACTAAATGCAAGAGGTGGGATTTTGCTCCACTCATTGGAAATTGGCACGTGAATCCCTAAGAAATGTAAAAGGTGAATCGGTCCAAAAAGAAATATGTTGCATTTGTAAATGTTCTTTTAACATACTACAGAGTGTAAAAGGTGGATCCCAAATCCAATAATTAGAAGCCAAGAAATAGTAAAAAGTGATGAGACACGACACAACATTGTTCACACGTGAGGTTGCCATTCAAAGTGTGTAATGTAATATATTCCTTTGGGGACATAAAGACAAAAGATTCCAAAAGCAAAATTATATTCCTTTGGGGACATAAAGACAAAATATTTCAAAAGCAGAACTTTATTTTACTGTATCCACATGAAAGAAACATAGTTTGGTGTGCAAAGTTGAGTAATAAATAGAAGGCCACATACAATGTGTTTTGCAAAATGAAATCAGAAAAACTCAAATAATATCACTTCTTATTCTCCCTTTTTATAAACCAGGCTGTGTAGAGAAAGATCAGAATGGATCTTTGCGGAATTCTCAAACACTCAGACATGATTGACTATTTTATAATCGCCAAGATATTGTTATATGTTAGTTTTTTATTGGTTTCAATTAATCATGTTCGAATATTGGTAAGAAAATACAATCATAACTTTCATTGATTATTGTGTGTATATTTTATCTTTGCAGTTGTACCTAAAATTGACCTCTCTTTTGTGAAAAGCTATGGAGATCAAATTTCCAAAACTTGGACCATCATGAACAACCAAGGTGTCCACCACAAACTGATTTATAACCAATTCGAGTTTCATCCACTCATTATTAATGGGTGGCCTTGTATGGAATCTTATTATAATATACCTTTTGAAGTTGTCATGTCGGACGGTTATTATGGTAACAACAACTATGGACTTTTATGATTTAAGGAGGTGGTGAGACCCCAATATTTACCGAGATTTCACAGTAGATATGTTCTTCACAGTAGACTTGCCAAAATTAGTTGAGTTGTCTTTCAGTTGTGTATTTTAATTTGTGCGTGAATATGTCATATAGTATAACATCAACAACTAAATTATAATTAGACTGTAGAAATTGCATGAGGACTTTGCAACCGCACTGTGAGACAATGGATATAAAGATATTGTGCTTGTGGTGACAACGGGAAGAATAAATTCACATCGCTGTCCAAAATTACAGACCCTCCCCACACAAAGTTAGGATATGGATGAGATGAATTATGCAAGTCCAATAACTTTAAAGCCGAATATAGACTTCTATTTAGATTTGATGTTACTTCTTTGGACAAAACATGTTGTGCATATTTATTCTGTAAGCGTAAGACATATTTGTATCGTTAACATGGTATTCCAAATAATTTATATTTAAATTAAGTCTTTACGGTATGAAGATTAAAGGGATGTTGATATTCCTACTTTGCAATTGACACTGTACATCAACCCACATTGACTTAAACCTTAAAAATTTGAAACACTATGTGGACACCCCAGAAAAACCTTACACTACCATTTGAGATATAAAAGACCGTGGAAGGCGTGTTGTCATCATTGTGGCAGTGGATTCCAGACCCATATATAGAAAGGCAGAATGAAAATTGAAAAGGAGTATTTTGCCTGAAAAGCCAAAAATGACATATCAAATAAAGTTAAAAAAGAATTGGGAACCAACTTGTAAGATCAAATCATAAATTCAACGAAAACGTGCAAAAGCGTTACCTGAAATAGGGAACATTTATTTATTGTTGAAAACCTCTTTGTAAACAACGTTGGTATTTGTCGACTTTAACTTGTATTTTTCATCATATACCAATATATTTATTCCTTGTTTGGTTGTGACCCTTGATAGTGCAACTTAGATTTGGCCATGAGTGAATACATTTCTTGGCAAGTAAAGTCCCGCTGTATCTAGAGACTCTCCTTGAGATTTGTTGATCATCATCGCATACGAGACAACTATTGGAAATTGACTCCATTTAAGTTTGAAAGGCCAAGGGGACTGCGAGGGTGACATATCCATTCGAGAGATGCACACCAAGTTTCCATAACCTTTTTTGGCCATTATTTTCGCTTTGATGACATGGTTGCCCATCTTAGTTATCATTACCCTAGTGCCGTTACATAAACCCTTCGACTGATATATGTTTCACATAAGCATAACAAGTGTTCCTACCTTCGACTTAATGTGATGGTTAGGCAACCCTCAAGTACTTAGTGAACTGATAAACTTTGGTGTGAGGATATCGACTATATTGGTGTCATGAATTTTGGACTTATTGATAGAATTTGAGTTGTAGTAATCCTTTATCTCCCATAAATCAGAAATATTGGCAAGTTAGTGAATGTAATTAATACAACAAAGACGTAGAAGGTCTGGGAAGAGAATGACAACCTGGCATCAAATCAAGGACGTGATCGTTTATTTGATCAATAACTTCTAATGTAGAAGCAAGTATCACGCGACTTTTGATGTAGTCGTTGGATTGGTAATGAAGGATAAAATTAAGGTATGTACTATTGACAATGGCAACAATGGGATCGTCATAATTTGTAATAAAAAATTCTGGTGGCAACTCAATATCGGCAAATCCATCATTTGACTCAGAGAGTTTGCCTTCACTGATTTGCAACAGCCACTTTGAGAAGTCTGCTATTTCTTTTTGTTCATATTCATTTGGGTCGAATTGCTGTCAAATGTTATGTGTTAAAGTTAAAACTTGAACTGAGCACCATATGTAAGAAGCGTTTATCGTAGAGTGTACGATATCAGAACGACTCCCTCTAGGAACAACGGGAAAAATCTGTCTAAAATCACCACCGAATACAATACCTTGAATTATATATATTATACATAATACAAAACAAAGACCATTGAGAAGGGAAATATTGAAAAGAAGGTTGCTTGCAGGCCTGTGATAATGAATCATGTAATCACACACACAGACATACAAACACACGCACACACACACAAATATATATATATATATATATATATATATATATATATATATATATATATATATGGTATGATATTTGAGTTCTCTATTATTATTATTATATATGTAGCATACAAAAGGGCACTTTATAAGTTATTTCAAAAGGGATAGCAGGTGTAGTCACATCTATGCAGGTGTTGAAGCGGTAATGCGGCAAACAAAAGTAAGTATTTATTTAGTTTTATCATATCATCTCCACAAGGATTAGTGGTTATCGAATTACCATTCGACAACTTCTCCCGTTAATGAGTTTGGGTTAAAATGGGTTAAAACGGTAAATTGATAAGTGCCAAAATGTTGTTATTTTGAGTATATAATTGTGGCACTTATCGATTCTATTCATTCCGTTTTTGTAATAAAATCCCCACTTTTGTGTATATATTCACATTATTTAGTTTTCATATGTTTTATATACCGTTTAATAGTTTTTCTTTTGTTTTTATAGGTATTCATGCTTATTGGAGCCTCGAGGAATAAAGTGTCGAAGGCACGGCTCCGATTGCGCGATTTTGGATCAAATAAGCAAGTTTTGTGCAGCAAGCGCCGCTGAGCGGTGTGTAAGCGCGCTTTCCAGGGGCGAGCCAATTTTCCATGGCCGCTAAGCGGTGGTTCTGGCCGCTAAGCGGAGGCCTGTTTACTGTTGTAGATATTTTATGAATACGTGTAGCCCGCTAAGCGAGATGCAGGCCGCTAAGCGGCCGTAGCAGAACTTGCCTTTATATTTCTTTCATTTGAACATTTCTAGGTTATGGTTTTGGAGAGTTTTTGGTTCCAACTCCATCATTTTCATTCTTAGAGTAGGATTAGCTTAGAAAACAACACCGGGTCATGCACTTGGAAGATCGGAGGTGGATTTCTCATCAACCGGAGCTGACAACCCGCGAGATGTTTGGTTTATCTTCTCTATTCTCTGTGTATTTCTTTTGTGTTGGGTTTGTTTGTATAGTTACTCGAATCTGATGTATATTTACCGATTATAATGTTATATTTAACTTGCTTTACGAATCTGTGTTGATATTGTTCTGGATTTTTGCTCTGTGCTGGAGATTTGAGTTGCTTTAGAGATAAACTTCTTGAATCTTTATCTAGGATGATATTCTGTTGGTTCTGAACTCTAGAGATAGATTTAGAGCTAGCATTCACTGTGGGTATCTGTACTTAATGCTTTCGTGTTTGAGCGGCGCGCGAGAGATCGCCGACGCGAGAATACGGATGTTCTCGCGACTTTGCGTTAGAGATAACCTTAGTTGTGAGATTATCTCGTTTGTGCTCCAGAGATGGACGCTTATGTGAGAGATACGTGATGACATAGACGAGTATCGTAGGTTGAGTATAACGGGTTGGTAAGTGTATGTTTGTGAAGAGTGAATATATTTACATTCCTGATAAGTTATTTCTCTTCTAAGAATGTGTTTATTCTTTTCATGTCTATATCTTTGTTTACTTTTTGTTCATTCAAACCCGAGCTCGAAACCGTAGAAACTGTTGAATGGCATCTTCCATCTCTGTGGACGATAAATCCCGGATCAATATTTCCAAATCTTTCTTTTGTTGCTTGCCCTATACTGCATTCAACAAAATGGCGTCGTTGCCGGGGATGGTTGTGGATTGCATCGCAATAGTTTCCGTGGTCTTGAGCTTTGTATATATCGTATATATTGTATAGTTTCACTTGTATATATAGTTACTTGTACATGTTTACTGGTTTATGTTCACCATATAGTCTTACTTGTATATGTTACATACAAGTATACTTTTGTTGGTGAATGTTGGTGAAACATGTTGATCTTGGATTAGCTTTTTACTTACAAATCTTCACTTTTTAACTTGTGAATCCAACATTCACCAACTTTACCTTTTTGTATGATAATAGTTGTTTGTGTTTCATACTTGTGCATATGTGTTTGTTTATGTATATGGTTGTATATTTTTGTTTTTATGTTCATTTAATTATTTTATATATTTGTACTCGTAACGTTTGTTGAGTGGTTGGTTAGGACACTTTCTTTAGGCTTGTGCGGTGAGACGTCACCATGGCATGACGAGAGGAGGCTACTTTCCAAACACCGAAACAATAAAGGCGTCGAGCTAACGACGTAAAACAAGCGCTTGTTGGGAGGCACCCCAACGGTTGTAAAATTTTGTCTATTTTTCAGTATTTGAGGTATTTAGGTGAAGTGGAGGAAAATTGGAACAGCTGTTCTGTTCTGATTTTTCTGGTTTTTTCTGTCATCGCTAAGCGAGCCTAGCTCCGCTAAGCGATGACAGTAAAATTTTGTTTTCTTGCTTTGTATCAGTGGGATTCCCATTCCACTTGGTTCACTCATTTTTCCCACTTTCACCAAGGCTATTTAGTAGTAGATACTAGTTTTATTTTTCTAATTCTTTTATTGGTTGTTTGTACTTGAATTTTGTCGGTAATTCGAAGATTTTTGAGGTGATTTTCCAAAGCTTGAGTGTTTCAACTTGCGGATGTATGGTAGGATATTGTTTTTGAAGTTGTATCATTCAAGGTACTCATTTATCGCTTTCTATAGCATAACATGTTTAGGAAACTTTTCATTTGTACAATTACCATACCATTCATTCTTTTGCATTACTTGCTTATTGATTGAATCACTTTAGTTCCCAAACCATAAATGTGAGGAAGCTTTCCATTGTTTATATATGCTGGAGGCCACAATCTTTGTTTTAACTGGATTTTATTATGCTTAATCTTTTGTTTATGTTGATTTTATGAAAGCATGAAAAGGATCAAGGCATTTTGTTTCATTTTGAGCACAACTACCAAAACCAAAAAGTCAATTCACCTTGTGAGTGTGTGATCATTTGTTAACCCTTTTGAGCCTTTTTGTCAATGTCCATGTTGTTTTTGCTAAATGCTTATCTTTGAGTGTTTAGTTCTCATTTTTGCATGGATGATTGATTCTTTGTTTTCTTGAACCCTCAATCATGATTTTTGGTATGAATTTTTACCTTGCCTTAGAAAGTAGGGAGTATTCACATGATGGTGTGGTTGAATTCAAGTTGGGGAGAGAAATGGTTGCTACTTATTTGGTTGTTGCTATGAGGTTGAAAAGAAAAAAAAAAGAAAAAAAAAGTTGAAAAGAAAGAAAAAGAAAAAATGTGAAAAGAAAAGAAAAAAAATGAAAAAGTTTTGAAAAAGAAAAAGAAAAGAAAAGCGAATAATTGTGCTAATAAGTATTGTGATTGGTTTGAGAAACTTGTGGTTATGGAATAAGTTTAATCGATATTTTGTTGTTTGAATCTTTGGTGGATTGATCACTCCCTTAGGTTTAGGCAAGTTTTTGTTTCGATTAGCCTTAGGATATATCCCTTGTTTGTTAACCAAGCCACATTACAACCTTGAAAAGTCCTTGTGATTCTTGCTTTTGTATCTTCAATGTGATTTTTGGATGAATGCATAATTTAATCTTTTGTTTGCAAGATTGTTGGATGAGTGTTAAAAGTCCCTCACCTTTGTGTGTTCTTCATTCATTGATGAAATTTTGCTAGGTGTGATTCATGAGATAGCATGTATTGTGTTAGAATGTTTTGTATGCTTTTTGTGCTTAGGATTCGTTTCGTTTACATGTTGTCGTTGTAGGATAGTGGTAAGTATTTACTTTGTTTATACGTTTTTGTATTGAACCATACATTTGTTTTTGGTTTTCAAAACTTGTTGATTCACAATTCTTTGGTTTATTACTTTTGATTCTTTGATTTATTTGACATTGTTTGAGGACAAACAAAGTTTTAAGTTGGGGAGAGTTTGATAAGTGCCAAAATGTTGTTATTTTGAGTATATAATTGTGGCACTTATCGATTCTATTCATTCCGTTTTTGTAATAAAATCCCCACTTTTGTGTATATATTCACATTATTTAGTTTTCATATGTTTTATATACCGTTTAATAGTTTTTCTTTTGTTTTTATAGGTATTCATGCTTATTGGAGCCTCGAGGAATAAAGTGTCGAAGGCACGGCTCCGATTGCGCGATTTTGGATCAAATAAGCAAGTTTTGTGCAGCAAGCGCCGCTGAGCGGTGTGTAAGCGCGCTTTCCAGGGGCGAGCCAATTTTCCATGGCCGCTAAGCGGTGGTTCTGGCCGCTAAGCGGAGGCCTGTTTGCTGTTGTAGATATTTTATGAATACGTGTAGCCCGCTAAGCGAGATGCAGGCCGCTAAGCGGCCGTAGCAGAACTTGCCTTTATATTTCTTTCATTTGAACATTTCTAGGTTATGGTTTTGGAGAGTTTTTGGTTCCAACTCCATCATTTTCATTCTTAGAGTAGGATTAGCTTAGAAAACAACACCGGGTCATGCACTTGGAAGATCGGAGGTGGATTTCTCATCAACCGGAGCTGACAACCCGCGAGATGTTTGGTTTATCTTCTCTATTCTCTGTGTATTTCTTTTGTGTTGGGTTTGTTTGTATAGTTACTCGAATCTGATGTATATTTACCGATTATAATGTTATATTTAACTTGCTTTACGAATCTGTGTTGATATTGTTCTGGATTTTTGCTCTGTGCTGGAGATTTGAGTTGCTTTAGAGATAAACTTCTTGAATCTTTATCTAGGATGATATTCTGTTGGTTCTGAACTCTAGAGATAGATTTAGAGCTAGCATTCACTGTGGGTATCTGTACTTAATGCTTTCGTGTTTGAGCGGCGCGCGAGAGATCGCCGACGCGAGAATACGGATGTTCTCGCGACTTTGCGTTAGAGATAACCTTAGTTGTGAGATTATCTCGTTTGTGCTCCAGAGATGGACGCTTATGTGAGAGATACGTGATGACATAGACGAGTATCGTAGGTTGAGTATAACGGGTTGGTAAGTGTATGTTTGTGAAGAGTGAATATATTTACATTCCTGATAAGTTATTTCTCTTCTAAGAATGTGTTTATTCTTTTCATGTCTATATCTTTGTTTACTTTTTGTTCATTCAAACCCGAGCTCGAAACCGTAGAAACTGTTGAATGGCATCTTCCATCTCTGTGGACGATAAATCCCGGATCAATATTTCCAAATCTTTCTTTTGTTGCTTGCCCTATACTGCATTCAACAAAATGGCGTCGTTGCCGGGGATGGTTGTGGATTGCATCGCAATAGTTTCCGTGGTCTTGAGCTTTGTATATATCGTATATATTGTATAGTTTCACTTGTATATATAGTTACTTGTACATGTTTACTGGTTTATGTTCACCATATAGTCTTACTTGTATATGTTACATACAAGTATACTTTTGTTGGTGAATGTTGGTGAAACATGTTGATCTTGGATTAGCTTTTTACTTACAAATCTTCACTTTTTAACTTGTGAATCCAACATTCACCAACTTTACCTTTTTGTATGATAATAGTTGTTTGTGTTTCATACTTGTGCATATGTGTTTGTTTATGTATATGGTTGTATATTTTTGTTTTTATGTTCATTTAATTATTTTATATATTTGTACTCGTAACGTTTGTTGAGTGGTTGGTTAGGACACTTTCTTTAGGCTTGTGCGGTGAGACGTCACCATGGCATGACGAGAGGAGGCTACTTTCCAAACACCGAAACAATAAAGGCGTCGAGCTAACGACGTAAAACAAGCGCTTGTTGGGAGGCACCCCAACGGTTGTAAAATTTTGTCTATTTTTCAGTATTTGAGGTATTTAGGTGAAGTGGAGGAAAATTGGAACAGCTGTTCTGTTCTGATTTTTCTGGTTTTTTCTGTCATCGCTAAGCGAGCCTAGCTCCGCTAAGCGATGACAGTAAAATTTTGTTTTCTTGCTTTGTATCAGTGGGATTCCCATTCCACTTGGTTCACTCATTTTTCCCACTTTCACCAAGGCTATTTAGTAGTAGATACTAGTTTTATTTTTCTAATTCTTTTATTGGTTGTTTGTACTTGAATTTTGTCGGTAATTCGAAGATTTTTGAGGTGATTTTCCAAAGCTTGAGTGTTTCAACTTGCGGATGTATGGTAGGATATTGTTTTTGAAGTTGTATCATTCAAGGTACTCATTTATCGCTTTCTATAGCATAACATGTTTAGGAAACTTTTCATTTGTACAATTACCATACCATTCATTCTTTTGCATTACTTGCTTATTGATTGAATCACTTTAGTTCCCAAACCATAAATGTGAGGAAGCTTTCCATTGTTTATATATGCTGGAGGCCACAATCTTTGTTTTAACTGGATTTTATTATGCTTAATCTTTTGTTTATGTTGATTTTATGAAAGCATGAAAAGGATCAAGGCATTTTGTTTCATTTTGAGCACAACTACCAAAACCAAAAAGTCAATTCACCTTGTGAGTGTGTGATCATTTGTTAACCCTTTTGAGCCTTTTTGTCAATGTCCATGTTGTTTTTGCTAAATGCTTATCTTTGAGTGTTTAGTTCTCATTTTTGCATGGATGATTGATTCTTTGTTTTCTTGAACCCTCAATCATGATTTTTGGTATGAATTTTTACCTTGCCTTAGAAAGTAGGGAGTATTCACATGATGGTGTGGTTGAATTCAAGTTGGGGAGAGAAATGGTTGCTACTTATTTGGTTGTTGCTATGAGGTTGAAAAGAAAAAAAAAAGAAAAAAAAAGTTGAAAAGAAAGAAAAAGAAAAAATGTGAAAAGAAAAGAAAAAAAATGAAAAAGTTTTGAAAAAGAAAAAGAAAAGAAAAGCGAATAATTGTGCTAATAAGTATTGTGATTGGTTTGAGAAACTTGTGGTTATGGAATAAGTTTAATCGATATTTTGTTGTTTGAATCTTTGGTGGATTGATCACTCCCTTAGGTTTAGGCAAGTTTTTGTTTCGATTAGCCTTAGGATATATCCCTTGTTTGTTAACCAAGCCACATTACAACCTTGAAAAGTCCTTGTGATTCTTGCTTTTGTATCTTCAATGTGATTTTTGGATGAATGCATAATTTAATCTTTTGTTTGCAAGATTGTTGGATGAGTGTTAAAAGTCCCTCACCTTTGTGTGTTCTTCATTCATTGATGAAATTTTGCTAGGTGTGATTCATGAGATAGCATGTATTGTGTTAGAATGTTTTGTATGCTTTTTGTGCTTAGGATTCGTTTCGTTTACATGTTGTCGTTGTAGGATAGTGGTAAGTATTTACTTTGTTTATACGTTTTTGTATTGAACCATACATTTGTTTTTGGTTTTCAAAACTTGTTGATTCACAATTCTTTGGTTTATTACTTTTGATTCTTTGATTTATTTGACATTGTTTGAGGACAAACAAAGTTTTAAGTTGGGGAGAGTTTGATAAGTGCCAAAATGTTGTTATTTTGAGTATATAATTGTGGCACTTATCGATTCTATTCATTCCGTTTTTGTAATAAAATCCCCACTTTTGTGTATATATTCACATTATTTAGTTTTCATATGTTTTATATACCGTTTAATAGTTTTTCTTTTGTTTTTATAGGTATTCATGCTTATTGGAGCCTCGAGGAATAAAGTGTCGAAGGCACGGCTCCGATTGCGCGATTTTGGATCAAATAAGCAAGTTTTGTGCAGCAAGCGCCGCTGAGCGGTGTGTAAGCGCGCTTTCCAGGGGCGAGCCAATTTTCCATGGCCGCTAAGCGGTGGTTCTGGCCGCTAAGCGGAGGCCTGTTTACTGTTGTAGATATTTTATGAATACGTGTAGCCCGCTAAGCGAGATGCAGGCCGCTAAGCGGCCGTAGCAGAACTTGCCTTTATATTTCTTTCATTTGAACATTTCTAGGTTATGGTTTTGGAGAGTTTTTGGTTCCAACTCCATCATTTTCATTCTTAGAGTAGGATTAGCTTAGAAAACAACACCGGGTCATGCACTTGGAAGATCGGAGGTGGATTTCTCATCAACCGGAGCTGACAACCCGCGAGATGTTTGGTTTATCTTCTCTATTCTCTGTGTATTTCTTTTGTGTTGGGTTTGTTTGTATAGTTACTCGAATCTGATGTATATTTACCGATTATAATGTTATATTTAACTTGCTTTACGAATCTGTGTTGATATTGTTCTGGATTTTTGCTCTGTGCTGGAGATTTGAGTTGCTTTAGAGATAAACTTCTTGAATCTTTATCTAGGATGATATTCTGTTGGTTCTGAACTCTAGAGATAGATTTAGAGCTAGCATTCACTGTGGGTATCTGTACTTAATGCTTTCGTGTTTGAGCGGCGCGCGAGAGATCGCCGACGCGAGAATACGGATGTTCTCGCGACTTTGCGTTAGAGATAACCTTAGTTGTGAGATTATCTCGTTTGTGCTCCAGAGATGGACGCTTATGTGAGAGATACGTGATGACATAGACGAGTATCGTAGGTTGAGTATAACGGGTTGGTAAGTGTATGTTTGTGAAGAGTGAATATATTTACATTCCTGATAAGTTATTTCTCTTCTAAGAATGTGTTTATTCTTTTCATGTCTATATCTTTGTTTACTTTTTGTTCATTCAAACCCGAGCTCGAAACCGTAGAAACTGTTGAATGGCATCTTCCATCTCTGTGGACGATAAATCCCGGATCAATATTTCCAAATCTTTCTTTTGTTGCTTGCCCTATACTGCATTCAACAAAATGGCGTCGTTGCCGGGGATGGTTGTGGATTGCATCGCAATAGTTTCCGTGGTCTTGAGCTTTGTATATATCGTATATATTGTATAGTTTCACTTGTATATATAGTTACTTGTACATGTTTACTGGTTTATGTTCACCATATAGTCTTACTTGTATATGTTACATACAAGTATACTTTTGTTGGTGAATGTTGGTGAAACATGTTGATCTTGGATTAGCTTTTTACTTACAAATCTTCACTTTTTAACTTGTGAATCCAACATTCACCAACTTTACCTTTTTGTATGATAATAGTTGTTTGTGTTTCATACTTGTGCATATGTGTTTGTTTATGTATATGGTTGTATATTTTTGTTTTTATGTTCATTTAATTATTTTATATATTTGTACTCGTAACGTTTGTTGAGTGGTTGGTTAGGACACTTTCTTTAGGCTTGTGCGGTGAGACGTCACCATGGCATGACGAGAGGAGGCTACTTTCCAAACACCGAAACAATAAAGGCGTCGAGCTAACGACGTAAAACAAGCGCTTGTTGGGAGGCACCCCAACGGTTGTAAAATTTTGTCTATTTTTCAGTATTTGAGGTATTTAGGTGAAGTGGAGGAAAATTGGAACAGCTGTTCTGTTCTGATTTTTCTGGTTTTTTCTGTCATCGCTAAGCGAGCCTAGCTCCGCTAAGCGATGACAGTAAAATTTTGTTTTCTTGCTTTGTATCAGTGGGATTCCCATTCCACTTGGTTCACTCATTTTTCCCACTTTCACCAAGGCTATTTAGTAGTAGATACTAGTTTTATTTTTCTAATTCTTTTATTGGTTGTTTGTACTTGAATTTTGTCGGTAATTCGAAGATTTTTGAGGTGATTTTCCAAAGCTTGAGTGTTTCAACTTGCGGATGTATGGTAGGATATTGTTTTTGAAGTTGTATCATTCAAGGTACTCATTTATCGCTTTCTATAGCATAACATGTTTAGGAAACTTTTCATTTGTACAATTACCATACCATTCATTCTTTTGCATTACTTGCTTATTGATTGAATCACTTTAGTTCCCAAACCATAAATGTGAGGAAGCTTTCCATTGTTTATATATGCTGGAGGCCACAATCTTTGTTTTAACTGGATTTTATTATGCTTAATCTTTTGTTTATGTTGATTTTATGAAAGCATGAAAAGGATCAAGGCATTTTGTTTCATTTTGAGCACAACTACCAAAACCAAAAAGTCAATTCACCTTGTGAGTGTGTGATCATTTGTTAACCCTTTTGAGCCTTTTTGTCAATGTCCATGTTGTTTTTGCTAAATGCTTATCTTTGAGTGTTTAGTTCTCATTTTTGCATGGATGATTGATTCTTTGTTTTCTTGAACCCTCAATCATGATTTTTGGTATGAATTTTTACCTTGCCTTAGAAAGTAGGGAGTATTCACATGATGGTGTGGTTGAATTCAAGTTGGGGAGAGAAATGGTTGCTACTTATTTGGTTGTTGCTATGAGGTTGAAAAGAAAAAAAAAAGAAAAAAAAAGTTGAAAAGAAAGAAAAAGAAAAAATGTGAAAAGAAAAGAAAAAAAATGAAAAAGTTTTGAAAAAGAAAAAGAAAAGAAAAGCGAATAATTGTGCTAATAAGTATTGTGATTGGTTTGAGAAACTTGTGGTTATGGAATAAGTTTAATCGATATTTTGTTGTTTGAATCTTTGGTGGATTGATCACTCCCTTAGGTTTAGGCAAGTTTTTGTTTCGATTAGCCTTAGGATATATCCCTTGTTTGTTAACCAAGCCACATTACAACCTTGAAAAGTCCTTGTGATTCTTGCTTTTGTATCTTCAATGTGATTTTTGGATGAATGCATAATTTAATCTTTTGTTTGCAAGATTGTTGGATGAGTGTTAAAAGTCCCTCACCTTTGTGTGTTCTTCATTCATTGATGAAATTTTGCTAGGTGTGATTCATGAGATAGCATGTATTGTGTTAGAATGTTTTGTATGCTTTTTGTGCTTAGGATTCGTTTCGTTTACATGTTGTCGTTGTAGGATAGTGGTAAGTATTTACTTTGTTTATACGTTTTTGTATTGAACCATACATTTGTTTTTGGTTTTCAAAACTTGTTGATTCACAATTCTTTGGTTTATTACTTTTGATTCTTTGATTTATTTGACATTGTTTGAGGACAAACAAAGTTTTAAGTTGGGGAGAGTTTGATAAGTGCCAAAATGTTGTTATTTTGAGTATATAATTGTGGCACTTATCGATTCTATTCATTCCGTTTTTGTAATAAAATCCCCACTTTTGTGTATATATTCACATTATTTAGTTTTCATATGTTTTATATACCGTTTAATAGTTTTTCTTTTGTTTTTATAGGTATTCATGCTTATTGGAGCCTCGAGGAATAAAGTGTCGAAGGCACGGCTCCGATTGCGCGATTTTGGATCAAATAAGCAAGTTTTGTGCAGCAAGCGCCGCTGAGCGGTGTGTAAGCGCGCTTTCCAGGGGCGAGCCAATTTTCCATGGCCGCTAAGCGGTGGTTCTGGCCGCTAAGCGGAGGCCTGTTTGCTGTTGTAGATATTTTATGAATACGTGTAGCCCGCTAAGCGAGATGCAGGCCGCTAAGCGGCCGTAGCAGAACTTGCCTTTATATTTCTTTCATTTGAACATTTCTAGGTTATGGTTTTGGAGAGTTTTTGGTTCCAACTCCATCATTTTCATTCTTAGAGTAGGATTAGCTTAGAAAACAACACCGGGTCATGCACTTGGAAGATCGGAGGTGGATTTCTCATCAACCGGAGCTGACAACCCGCGAGATGTTTGGTTTATCTTCTCTATTCTCTGTGTATTTCTTTTGTGTTGGGTTTGTTTGTATAGTTACTCGAATCTGATGTATATTTACCGATTATAATGTTATATTTAACTTGCTTTACGAATCTGTGTTGATATTGTTCTGGATTTTTGCTCTGTGCTGGAGATTTGAGTTGCTTTAGAGATAAACTTCTTGAATCTTTATCTAGGATGATATTCTGTTGGTTCTGAACTCTAGAGATAGATTTAGAGCTAGCATTCACTGTGGGTATCTGTACTTAATGCTTTCGTGTTTGAGCGGCGCGCGAGAGATCGCCGACGCGAGAATACGGATGTTCTCGCGACTTTGCGTTAGAGATAACCTTAGTTGTGAGATTATCTCGTTTGTGCTCCAGAGATGGACGCTTATGTGAGAGATACGTGATGACATAGACGAGTATCGTAGGTTGAGTATAACGGGTTGGTAAGTGTATGTTTGTGAAGAGTGAATATATTTACATTCCTGATAAGTTATTTCTCTTCTAAGAATGTGTTTATTCTTTTCATGTCTATATCTTTGTTTACTTTTTGTTCATTCAAACCCGAGCTCGAAACCGTAGAAACTGTTGAATGGCATCTTCCATCTCTGTGGACGATAAATCCCGGATCAATATTTCCAAATCTTTCTTTTGTTGCTTGCCCTATACTGCATTCAACAAAATGGCGTCGTTGCCGGGGATGGTTGTGGATTGCATCGCAATAGTTTCCGTGGTCTTGAGCTTTGTATATATCGTATATATTGTATAGTTTCACTTGTATATATAGTTACTTGTACATGTTTACTGGTTTATGTTCACCATATAGTCTTACTTGTATATGTTACATACAAGTATACTTTTGTTGGTGAATGTTGGTGAAACATGTTGATCTTGGATTAGCTTTTTACTTACAAATCTTCACTTTTTAACTTGTGAATCCAACATTCACCAACTTTACCTTTTTGTATGATAATAGTTGTTTGTGTTTCATACTTGTGCATATGTGTTTGTTTATGTATATGGTTGTATATTTTTGTTTTTATGTTCATTTAATTATTTTATATATTTGTACTCGTAACGTTTGTTGAGTGGTTGGTTAGGACACTTTCTTTAGGCTTGTGCGGTGAGACGTCACCATGGCATGACGAGAGGAGGCTACTTTCCAAACACCGAAACAATAAAGGCGTCGAGCTAACGACGTAAAACAAGCGCTTGTTGGGAGGCACCCCAACGGTTGTAAAATTTTGTCTATTTTTCAGTATTTGAGGTATTTAGGTGAAGTGGAGGAAAATTGGAACAGCTGTTCTGTTCTGATTTTTCTGGTTTTTTCTGTCATCGCTAAGCGAGCCTAGCTCCGCTAAGCGATGACAGTAAAATTTTGTTTTCTTGCTTTGTATCAGTGGGATTCCCATTCCACTTGGTTCACTCATTTTTCCCACTTTCACCAAGGCTATTTAGTAGTAGATACTAGTTTTATTTTTCTAATTCTTTTATTGGTTGTTTGTACTTGAATTTTGTCGGTAATTCGAAGATTTTTGAGGTGATTTTCCAAAGCTTGAGTGTTTCAACTTGCGGATGTATGGTAGGATATTGTTTTTGAAGTTGTATCATTCAAGGTACTCATTTATCGCTTTCTATAGCATAACATGTTTAGGAAACTTTTCATTTGTACAATTACCATACCATTCATTCTTTTGCATTACTTGCTTATTGATTGAATCACTTTAGTTCCCAAACCATAAATGTGAGGAAGCTTTCCATTGTTTATATATGCTGGAGGCCACAATCTTTGTTTTAACTGGATTTTATTATGCTTAATCTTTTGTTTATGTTGATTTTATGAAAGCATGAAAAGGATCAAGGCATTTTGTTTCATTTTGAGCACAACTACCAAAACCAAAAAGTCAATTCACCTTGTGAGTGTGTGATCATTTGTTAACCCTTTTGAGCCTTTTTGTCAATGTCCATGTTGTTTTTGCTAAATGCTTATCTTTGAGTGTTTAGTTCTCATTTTTGCATGGATGATTGATTCTTTGTTTTCTTGAACCCTCAATCATGATTTTTGGTATGAATTTTTACCTTGCCTTAGAAAGTAGGGAGTATTCACATGATGGTGTGGTTGAATTCAAGTTGGGGAGAGAAATGGTTGCTACTTATTTGGTTGTTGCTATGAGGTTGAAAAGAAAAAAAAAAGAAAAAAAAAGTTGAAAAGAAAGAAAAAGAAAAAATGTGAAAAGAAAAGAAAAAAAATGAAAAAGTTTTGAAAAAGAAAAAGAAAAGAAAAGCGAATAATTGTGCTAATAAGTATTGTGATTGGTTTGAGAAACTTGTGGTTATGGAATAAGTTTAATCGATATTTTGTTGTTTGAATCTTTGGTGGATTGATCACTCCCTTAGGTTTAGGCAAGTTTTTGTTTCGATTAGCCTTAGGATATATCCCTTGTTTGTTAACCAAGCCACATTACAACCTTGAAAAGTCCTTGTGATTCTTGCTTTTGTATCTTCAATGTGATTTTTGGATGAATGCATAATTTAATCTTTTGTTTGCAAGATTGTTGGATGAGTGTTAAAAGTCCCTCACCTTTGTGTGTTCTTCATTCATTGATGAAATTTTGCTAGGTGTGATTCATGAGATAGCATGTATTGTGTTAGAATGTTTTGTATGCTTTTTGTGCTTAGGATTCGTTTCGTTTACATGTTGTCGTTGTAGGATAGTGGTAAGTATTTACTTTGTTTATACGTTTTTGTATTGAACCATACATTTGTTTTTGGTTTTCAAAACTTGTTGATTCACAATTCTTTGGTTTATTACTTTTGATTCTTTGATTTATTTGACATTGTTTGAGGACAAACAAAGTTTTAAGTTGGGGAGAGTTTGATAAGTGCCAAAATGTTGTTATTTTGAGTATATAATTGTGGCACTTATCGATTCTATTCATTCCGTTTTTGTAATAAAATCCCCACTTTTGTGTATATATTCACATTATTTAGTTTTCATATGTTTTATATACCGTTTAATAGTTTTTCTTTTGTTTTTATAGGTATTCATGCTTATTGGAGCCTCGAGGAATAAAGTGTCGAAGGCACGGCTCCGATTGCGCGATTTTGGATCAAATAAGCAAGTTTTGTGCAGCAAGCGCCGCTGAGCGGTGTGTAAGCGCGCTTTCCAGGGGCGAGCCAATTTTCCATGGCCGCTAAGCGGTGGTTCTGGCCGCTAAGCGGAGGCCTGTTTACTGTTGTAGATATTTTATGAATACGTGTAGCCCGCTAAGCGAGATGCAGGCCGCTAAGCGGCCGTAGCAGAACTTGCCTTTATATTTCTTTCATTTGAACATTTCTAGGTTATGGTTTTGGAGAGTTTTTGGTTCCAACTCCATCATTTTCATTCTTAGAGTAGGATTAGCTTAGAAAACAACACCGGGTCATGCACTTGGAAGATCGGAGGTGGATTTCTCATCAACCGGAGCTGACAACCCGCGAGATGTTTGGTTTATCTTCTCTATTCTCTGTGTATTTCTTTTGTGTTGGGTTTGTTTGTATAGTTACTCGAATCTGATGTATATTTACCGATTATAATGTTATATTTAACTTGCTTTACGAATCTGTGTTGATATTGTTCTGGATTTTTGCTCTGTGCTGGAGATTTGAGTTGCTTTAGAGATAAACTTCTTGAATCTTTATCTAGGATGATATTCTGTTGGTTCTGAACTCTAGAGATAGATTTAGAGCTAGCATTCACTGTGGGTATCTGTACTTAATGCTTTCGTGTTTGAGCGGCGCGCGAGAGATCGCCGACGCGAGAATACGGATGTTCTCGCGACTTTGCGTTAGAGATAACCTTAGTTGTGAGATTATCTCGTTTGTGCTCCAGAGATGGACGCTTATGTGAGAGATACGTGATGACATAGACGAGTATCGTAGGTTGAGTATAACGGGTTGGTAAGTGTATGTTTGTGAAGAGTGAATATATTTACATTCCTGATAAGTTATTTCTCTTCTAAGAATGTGTTTATTCTTTTCATGTCTATATCTTTGTTTACTTTTTGTTCATTCAAACCCGAGCTCGAAACCGTAGAAACTGTTGAATGGCATCTTCCATCTCCGTGGACGATAAATCCCGGATCAATATTTCCAAATCTTTCTTTTGTTGCTTGCCCTATACTGCATTCAACATAAATGCGAGAATTAAACTTATGAACATAAAAAGAATTCATTGTTCGAAAAGTAGAGAACTCTCGGCTTTGCATTTCATCTACCCTATAAAATACTTAAAATTACTACCCATTTGTACTCAACTTAAATCACTCTTCAATATCATCGCGTACCACTCACACAGAGGTTATGTCTAACGCAAAGTGAGAAATCAACTATTTTGCTCGCGTCGACGATTTCTCAGTACAACACGGAAGCATTAAGCTCCGATACACAAGTGAATACTAAGCCTTAATCTATCTCTAGAATTAAAACCCAATAGATGTTCATCCTAAATCCGTATTTGAACCGTCCATTTATGCAACAACCCAAACCCAAATAAAGAAAGCAATCATCAACATCAATTTGTAAAATGAGTTTTATACAACACCAAGAGCAATAAATATACATATAATCAGGATAAACTTACATACAAACTCACAACAAATAGAAACTACAGAGGGAAGAAAGTAGAGGAATCAAAATATCTCGCAGTGTCAATCACGATCCAAGAATCATCCACCCCAGTCGTCGAGTTTCAACCTCCATTGATGCTTTTCTAAGCTCTCAAGACCAAAAAATTAAGTATGATGGATTGGGGTTCAAAAATACCCAAAATATCACCTAAAAATTCTGTTTTTCCTTATTTATACACTTTGAAACCCTCAGAGCGTGTGTCGCACGCTGGGAGGGCGCATCGTGCGGCTAGGGCTGTCAACAAAAAAACAGCTTTAGTTAAAATGCCATAACTTGAGAATCGTAACTCCGACTTGTGCCCAGTTCAAAACGTTGGAAAGCTTATTAAATTTCCTATCTACCAATTAATAAATATCAACCAAATTGATGATTTCTTAATCTTCTATTTTGAGCCTCATTCGTTGACAAGTTGTTCAAAATTGGGTGTTTGAAGTTGTGTCTTCGACACTTTATTGCTCATGCTCCAAATACGCAAAAACACCTACAAAAAGACACAAAAACTATCAAACTGTATAAAAGTATATGAAAATAAAACTATTCACAAAGTATACGAATTTACATATAAAACGGGGAATTATTCAAACGGTATTAACAAAAAGTATCGATAAGTGTAACAAATTATATACATAAAATAACGATATTTTTGCACTTATCACCAGCTACCTAGGGTAGCTGCACATCTACAAATAAGATGGATGAGGGTTGTGGTAGAGTGACTTGACCCATTAAAATAATATATAATTTGGTTTGTTATTAATGTATGTTAATTGCAAGTTGACTGTTATTTTATATAAAAACCTTTAGCTACATGTGATTTATTGTTCTGGCACTGACAATAAATAATATTTCTGCTTTAATTCTGGTTAGTATTATACTTTATCCATTTGTATTTGTGTATTGGTATTTTGATAGTTTATTTTATATGTACAATAACAATATTTATGCTTATATGCAATGGTGCATAAGTTGGAGGTTAAACAATCATATGGAGATTGAAGTTGCACATTATTATATTATATTGAAGATGCACATTGAAGATGCACGTGGAGCTCTATTTTGCATTATTTGTATTGAGCCTAGAAGAATATATGTTATATCTTTTTCGGAAATAGTTTTGGCATCCATGAGCAAGTTTGATAACATGCTGCTGTAATATTAAATAAAGTATATTTGCATTCTTGCATGGTCCTCCTAGGATGTTATAATAAATCAGATATAAACAATGTACCATAGTATGTTAAGATTGAATGAAAGAAGGAATACTATTTAATTTTTTGAAAACAATATTGTTGGGGTCAGGTAGTTAACAAGAAATAAGAGTAGAACACAAAGTAGTATCAAAATATTACATGGCAAAAGTCAAAAGCCAAATAACATGACTATAATTAATTTTTATGCTCCAACTTGATGATCATTTTAAGTTTTGTTGAAGATAATTATCCATCATACATACCGCCCACGGTAGTCGATTCGCTTGAGCCATCATGTATCTTCCTTTTTGTAGTGGGTGTTAGCGGATCAGTTTTATGCTTATATGTTATCTCTAGATCATGTAAACATAAAATCCAAAGAAACAATAAAGATAAAAGAGTTGATGTTTTGAATACATGTTATGGTATTTGATAGAAGGATATCGTAAGAATTTCACACTCTTTTGCAGCATTAGTTTTGGCTTCATTGGTGCTCTCTTTAATTTGTACAATATAAATACAATATGCGGTATTTAATGCATACCAATTAGAAAGCTTATAAGGCATTTGGAGAAATGAATATATTGTTAAGTCGTGAAAATACCTGCATTGGCAACAACGTTCTGGACGGTTGGGAATTGGGTACCTTGGTGTGATAAACAGATGTTGTGATCAATATCATTGTTCTGATTCTAAATCAAAACAAAACATGATATGTTGGTTTACTAATACCTATTTATGTTCCCATGGAGAATTTAATTGTTTGATGAATGAAACATCTTTAAGGAGCATAACAACTGAGCAAATGTCCCATTTGGGTTGCCATTTAATTCTAAAAGCCAGCTCCAAGTCCAACATGACATCAAGTGCTAATGGGAATTCTAATGGATAAGTTATTCCAACCTACATAACCAAATAATAGGATTAGTTTAGCAGCCAGTGAATACCATTAATAGTAATTAGCAATCCTGTACTAACTAAGTAACCTGAATCATGGTATCGTGCATCTGAGTAGTAGAGAGACGCAAAATATCTGTACATTCCCTGTCCCTGAATATAAACTTGCAAGATATGCCCAAATGGAAAGCTTTAATTTCGATTTCATACCTATTGTTGGACGAAAAGTGATGTTAAGAAAGAGAAATGGATGAGATGTAGTATTAATAAAATACATAGGTATAAAACCATTGATACCTATAGATTTATGTCTCAGTCTTATGGCCGTTATCACATTCGAATGGAAGTTGATCACCACGAGCAGCTTTAGCGCATGCATGGCAGGCCTGGTAATACCAGCCATAGGAAGATGCGTTAAGCTTTTTGGTTGTAACAACTGTAGCACAAAATGAGGCCTGCATGAAGAAATAAAAACATATTGTAAAGCATATGTTATATTGATCTCATTCAACGGATAAGTTCCATGAGGCATAACGCATACCTCGCGTAGTTTTTTAATTTCACTCAGAGGTAGAGCAACAATCACTACAACAAATTTGTCCTTTAGCAGCGCATCTACGAAAGCGCTTTTGGGAAAAGCGCTGCTATAGGTTGCGCAAAAAACAAAAATAAAAAACAAGGGAAAAAAGCGCTGGCAGGGGGGGGGGGGTACGAGAGTGCTTTCTAAAAAGCGCTGGTAAAGGGGGGGGGGGGCTACGAGAGCGCTTTATAGAAAGCGCTGGTAAAGGGGGGGGGGGGGGTACCAGAGCGCTTTCTAAAAAGCGCTGGTAAAGGATGGATACGAGAGCGCTTTCCAAAAGCGCTGGTATAGGGAAAATTAGGTATATGGTACGAAAGCGCTTTTAGAGAAAAAGCGCCGGTATAGGTATACCTATGAAAGCGCTTTTGAAAAGCGCTTTAGTAGCTCATTTTAAAATTAAATTTTTTAAAACAAATTAAAACAAACGCGCGTTCTGTATTTCATTCTTCATTGTTTCTTCATTGTTTCTTCACTGTTTCACAAACCCAGTACCGTCGCCGCCAACCTCCACACAGCCGTCATCGTTCTTCTTGCCAACCGCCGCCGCCGTCGCCGTTCGTTCTTCTGCTTCGTTCACAGCTTCGTTCTTCAGCTTCGTTCTTCTGCTTCGTTTGCAGGTAAATCTTCTATCATCTTTCACTATTTTGTTGTTTCTTGAAACCCTAATTCTGGAAATGTGAGGTTGAAGATGAAAGTGAGGTAACAAGGATGAGAGTGTGAGGTTTCAAACCCGGCCCTGTTGTTGGGTTTTGGTGATGGTGACGCGATTTCAGAAGCAGATGATGATGATGATTTTACGGTGAGATCTTTCTGGTTTTTTGTTCGTTGAGTCTCTCTTCTTCCCTTTCAACAATTTCTGGGTTTTTTCTAGGTTTGATGCTTGATGAATATGATGAACAATGTTCTTTCTTTTTTTCTTCAAACGATTTCTGAAGGTTTTGTGTATTTGGATGATGATGATGTTTGAAATTTTTTTAGGGTTTTTGTGATGTTGGCTCAGCTTTTGCTTCTCATAATTTGTTGTTTTGGTATAATGGTTCATACTCAATTATTTTAGTGTTTGGCCTTTTTTGATATTAGGAATCTGAAAAGTGATCATTTATATATTATTTAGTAACTGAAGTTTGTTAATTTTTTATTTGCTCAGTCACGTAAAGTTCCTGAAACTCCAAAAGAGCTGATTGAATACTTACTTGACAATGAAGCTCAGGATTTTGAATTTGAGATTGCCAGAATGAGACCTCGGTTCGTATCGTAGTACTTTTCTGAGTGAATGTGATTTGTATTGTACTTGTATTCTGTTGTGATGGAGTGTTTTGTTATGCAGATTAAACGAGGAATTCTTTTCGGAATTAAAATCTGAGTTAGGGCAGATTCTATTTGCGGTTAACAAAACCCCGGTTGGTTGGATTCTATTTGCGGTTAACAAAACCCCGGTTTGAATATTCTCAATCAAATTAGTCATTGTAGATTTGTCATTATGAATGTCAAGGACTATTTTAAAATATCAATGTAGTTTCACATATTCTAGCACTTTCACATATTCATGCTCTATAGTTTTTTTTTTCACAGTTGCAAGGCAAAGGTTCTGCACCTTTAGCTCCAACACTAATTACGTTTTTCTATTGTAGGTTGAGCTTCAAAGTTTACTTCTAAGTTTAATGTGAATGTTGTGTAAATAATCACGTTTTTCTATTGTAGGTTGAGCTTCAAACAGTGGATGGATTGGTAAAGGATAGAACACAATGTGCCTCTTCCGATTATGTTCCACAGAATATGAATCAAGTAATGTACCCCGAAGTCGTCTTCTGTGGCAGGATCGTTCGGGGTACAGTTATTTGATTCATATTCTGTGACACAATACAACATAGCTCAGGTGACTACTGGTTCTCCACTAAAGCATCAATACAACATAGCTCCAGATAATACAGGAAGCGTACGTTGGTTGCATAAGAACTCGGAAGTTGTTTCCCATTTAGTTGTTTTGGTTTAGAAACATGTGAATTGGTTTAGTTGTTTTGGTTTAGAAATATGTATATATGTATTTTGATTTACATTAATGGTATATAATATAATACTTTTTTTGTATATAATCGATATCGATTATAATGGTATATATCGATTTGAAATGATAAATTATAGGTTCATGAAAAAATACTGCCAAAAAATAGTAAATTACAGGTTCTAAAATATTGCTGCCAAAAAGTGCAGGTTTAGAAATAATAAAAAGCATAAAAAAAAAAACGCAACATACGAAAGCGCTTTTGAAAAAAGCGCTCTTATAGGGGTGCCTACCAGAGCGCTTTTTCCTGAAAAGCGCTCTTAAAGGGGGGCCTACAAGAGCGCTTTTTCCATAAAAGCGCTCTTATAGGGGGGGCCTACCAGAGCGCTTTTAAAAGCGCTTTCGTAGCCTATAGCAGCGCTGGCTTTGGCAGCGCTTTAAAGCGCTGTTAAAGGCCAATAAAAGCGCTTTTAAAGCCCTTGAACGGCGTAGTGAATGCCAGAAAGCAATTTCTAGCTTGGAGTTTGTCAAACATTGTCAGAATTAGAGGTGTGGGAGTAACGACGAGATTGAGATCTTAGTTGGCTAGAAACACTATGCAAAGATTCCTTAGGGAAAATGACAAAATAAAAAAGACAAATGTAATCCAAAAGTGTAATATTTGGATAAATGGGAGACAATATACTTCACTGTAGATACCTGTCGAATAAGTTTTTGATTGAAGGCAAATTTGCATTGATATAAAGCTTCGTAACATGGAACATGTTGGTAACCGAAAGTGGAGAATGCCCTACATTGACAAAGAATCAACTAAATTAGATTATACATTAGTATGACACATTGTGATTTTAAAAAAAGGAGGATTAACCGTCTAACCCTCTTCTTTAACTTTTGCATATTGAAGCAAAACAACTGTTGGCACATATGTATTATCCCGATCCTGGTTAAAGTTAAAGAATTGTGCGACATAGGCCTCCTAAAGGGTGCAATTCATTATGTTATTGCTGGAGATAGTACAATGGACTGGTTAGAAAATGTTAAATAGATATGGAGCCCGGAAAACAATCGTTGAAACTCGAAACACTTACCTTGCATCCCTAAGCACCAAATTAACCTATAGTTTTTTTCCCGTTGCTCTGTGTCTGGGCATATCCAATACTCTCGACCATACCAATAATGTTTGATTAAAAGGTATAAATGAGAAGCATAAGGCAATGAAATATTATAACAAACCAAAAAGTGTGCAAGTCAGCCATCTAATATTACAGATCAACACATCTTTCTGAAACCTGCCGGTAATAATGTTAGCGAAACTAATAGGTTGTGTTGGTTGGGCTGTATCACATGTTTGTTAACATCAGAAACAAATGTTCCTCCTGTAAATTTCACCAAAAAATTATGGGGCGATAGTTTAAAGACCAAGTTATTTGGTTGAACTTTAAAGTTTGGTACAATGTACGTCTGATCCAACGCAAACTTGTCATTCTATGCAGTCATATATGTAGTTAGAACAACAACATGGATATCACACCCCTAAAAAATATAGAAAATGTGTATAAACTTTTGTACATAAACTTAAGTACTATTTGAACACAAGGGAAGTAAAAGTTTGTAACTCAACTTACGTACTACTCAAACACAAGGCAAGTGCTAAAACATGTAACTATTGAAATAGAAGCATAAAAGATTTGAACCTACACTTACACTAAAAAAATGAAATTCGCTAAATACAAGCTTAACAAAAGAGAAGTCATACACAACCTAACATAGTGACTGCATAATATGTAACTTCTTAAACACAAGCTCACAAATAATACGTCAATGGTAAAGAAAGGAGAAACACAAATTAAAATCATTTCAAAGTGCTCCTTGTTGTTGGAAATAACACTCCATTTTTGCTCCACTTGAATCGCAACCTTCCACAACTGCTTACTGTCATTGATGTCGCAAATTCGCTCGAACGGTCTAGCCATGAGAGAGACGGAGGAAGATGGTGTGTGGAAGTAAAAAAATGAGAGCAGTTTTCAAAGAGTTGAATGTTGGTTTTAGTTTTAAGAAGGATGTTGAAGAGAGAAGCAAGGGAAAAGGTTTGTATGGGAATAAGTAAATACATACTTGCAAGCAAAGTAGGTATGTTCAGACTGCTCCTACAGACTTGAAGGGAAAGGAGGTGAAAATATCAAATTTACTCAGATCCGCTTACCCTTCGAGCAAGAAAAGAAAGAAGTCGAAAAAGGAAGGAAAATTAAAGGAAGAGGCAAGCTGGGAGTATGTAAGAAAGAAAGATTTGTTGGGGAAGAGGCAAACTGGTCGCGGAGAATGGTTAATTGTTGTGGATGGGTTAATTGAAAAGAAAGGCAAAATTGGAATGTCAAGAACATTAAATTTTCTTATATGATATATTTTTTAAATCAAACTATTTGTGAATCTATTGCACCTACTTCCTTTATCATAGATATTTGATTTGATGAATTTATTTATAAAACATTTGAAGACTTAAATTTGGATGACTATAATATTACATTAAACTGAGAAGTTTATGTTGTGATCTAGTTGCTGCAACATATATTATTGGTATTTTGTTTTATAACTATGAGGTAACTTACTTGATCATATCCAAATTCAATTCGTTCAGCTTCCTTAAGATAGAGGGATTGGCGCGGCGCAAACTTAAGACAGAGGGATTGGTGCGGCTCGACCTCAAGACAGAGGGATTGGCGCGGCGTATCACTTTACTCACGCGGCGCGACCCTGCTTTAACTTGCCCTTTTTGCTTTGTTTCCAATTCTTTCAGCTTCCTTTCCTCTTCATGCTTTCGTCAGGTTACTTTTCAGCTCCAAACCTGCATCAATAGTACCCAAAGTGATTCGATTTGCTTCACAACTTGAACTAAATTTATAAAGTTCAATTCTTACTAAAAAACCCATACAACAATCACAATTTGCTTAAGTTTAGAGCCGAAACTAGTCACACTAACACATGAAAATACCATAAATTTACTCCTAACAGTAACTTACTTGAATCTTATATTACACAAAAGTTAGCAGCCTTGTGGTTTTGTATTTTATTACAATTTAATTTACCACGAATGTCTGAATGACATTTACAATTCGATGAAAGTTGATATTTTGAAATTTATTGTGAATGATTTATTAGGTTGATGTAAAATAATTCTTTCAAGATATTTGAAGGCCCACACTTATTCGTTAAATGTTAAAACATTGTTAAAATTAGACAATTTTTCATATTTAAAGACATGAAATTTATATTTGTTATTACTTTATTTAAAAAAATTAAAATGTAAGTATTTTTTATATTCTGACTTTTTATAATAAATTATGGATCAATTAACTGAACAACCTGACATGTTTTAAGCTATAGAACGATCATATTGAACTCGATCAAACCACATTAAAATTCACCCGAAATTGTGTCTAACATATTGGGTCCATGGCTTGGGCTGGTCTGATATATTAGGTTAGAGTCTAACCCTAATCAATCGAGATTACATCCCGACCCAAGACAATCGATCATCATCACACTTAGGAGAATTGAAATAGTCAAATGACCAACGGACACCGACTGACCATAGTCCAAGACCAGCACATTTCGAGAAATAAGGACAAAACTGCCTTAAAAAATACTAGATCCCATCAGGACACACTAATTGATGACCACCTAGTCCCATAAAAGCACTTTGGCCCTACGCGACTAATGCTTAATGGGTTGTGTACATCTCTATTTTTTGAAGAACTTTAGTGAAACACTTTGCCTTAACATGACTCATGCTTAATGGGTTATGTACATGTTTGATCTCTTAGGTTGAGTCTAGGAGTGGGTTGGAGTCACCTCGCATCTGATAGAGCTCATTGTGGTCGAAATAATTTATTCAGAAAAGCACACCCGAGCTAAGATAACTAATGGATCATAATTGTTATGTCGGCCCAAGTCTAACATATGTTAATATCTGGAAAAAAAATGTTTGAGAAGACATTTATTATTGATGGAAGTATCATGATTTAGGATACGAGACGATACATTCTAATTCTCAAACATCGTTAAGAGGTCATGTCAATTAAGATCAACTATATTGAATGACCTCGAATGGAATTTCTTAAAAACAAAGTCATGAGATTCTTTAATTGCAACTTTACCATTATTCACTAATAGAGCTATCATTGGCACTTTTACTACTATATTTGGTGCCAATGTGAATGTTATAAGAAATTCTAATATAGCATTAATTATTAACTTTAGAGGTTATCAACTATTAGGTATTATCAAAAGTTCTAAGCTTGTTATGTGTTTTTGCATGTAAAACGTTAAACTTATTGTTAGAAATATTATTTATTATTGTTTTATTTATTATTTATGCTTTGTTAAGAGTTGACCTAGTTTATAGGAAGTTCATTTGAAGTCATTAAATGGGGGCTATACATCCAAATTAGTAGGACTTAGTGGTTAGCTTAATTTTCAATTTGTTTTAAGCAGTTCTGTTTTTTGGCCTTTTTCAGTGGAATGAAATAGCAGTTTCTTCTACCTAATTGTTCCTTTTTTCTCTCTAAAATTAACAGTGGTATCGAGAGATGGTTAATTTAGAAAAAAACTAAGTGAAACATGGTGAGATTTGAGAGAAAACAACAATTGTAGATCAATGGCAGCTCAATGAGAATTTTGTGCAGGTTGCAATTCCTCATTTGATGGTCATTATGACCATTGGAGCATGTTAATGGAGAATTTATTGAGGTCCAAAGAGTATTGGCAAGTTGTTGACTCCAAATTTACGGAGCCTGCGACAGAAGCAGTTCAAACAGATGCATAGAAGGCAAAACTAGAGGCATTGAAACTCAAGGATTTTAAAGCCAAGAACTACTTATTTCAAGCCATAAATCAAGCAACTTTGGAGACGATTCTCAACAAAGAAACCTCCAAATAGATTTGGGACTCAATGAATAAGAAATTTCAAGGGAATGTTAGGGCAAGACGAGTGCAGCTTCAAGCCCTACAAAGTGAATTTGAGACTTTACGCATGAAGTCGGATGAATCTGTCACAGATTTGTTTGGAAGAACGATGATCATTGCCAACAAAATGAGAATTCATGGACACAAGATGAAGGATGTGACCATTATTAAGAAGATTCTTAGATCAATGACATCGAAGTACAATTTTGTTGTTTGCTCTATTGAAGAATCCAAAGATATTGATTCACTTACGATTGGTGAATTATAAAGTTCCTTGCTAGTTCATGAGAATAAAATCAACAACCAAAAAAAAGAGGAGCAAGCACTTAAAGCCTCAAATTATTCAAATACCTCTAATTTTAGAGGAGGCCGAGGCAGGGGCAGAGGAAGAGGTCGAGGTGGTTACGCTAGAGGCGATAATGGTCGTAGCAACAACCATAGCAACAATCCTGCCAACCACTAGAATTTAGACAACCCAGGAAGAGGTGGCTATCGTTGAGGTAATCATTCAAATAATTATCGCCCAAAATCTAATGTTGAGTGCTATCGTTGTCATAAATATGGTCATTATCAAAATGAATGTAGAACTAACTTGAATGGCCAAAATGGAGAAAGGACCAACTTTGTAGAAAGAGAAGAAGATGAATCTCTCTTGATGGTGTGCAATGTGACCAAGGAAATTCCAGATAATCTGTGGTATTTGGATACGACCTGCAGTAATCAAATGTGTGGTGATAAGACGATATTTTCAGATTTGGATAAGTCTTTTCTTAGCACCGTCAAGTTCGACGACAACTCCAAAATTAATGTTGCTGGAAAGGGCAATATTATTTTCAAGGCCAAGGGAAATAAAAGTCACAAGATCTCTGATGTCTTCTTTGTCAAAGAATTGAAGACTAACTTGATTAGCCTAAGACAACTTCAAGAAAAAGGGTACGAGATTTCGATCAAGAATGGTGTTTTTCGGGTTCAAGATGAACAATTAGGGTTGATTGCTCAAGTTAAAATGACAGATAATCGGTTGTTTCCGTTAAATCTACACAGATCCACCAGTTCTTGTTTCTCAGCAAAGATTCAAGACTCAACATGGTTATGGCATTTTTTCTATGGTCACCTAAATGTTGGAGGATTGAAAACGTTGCAGCAGAAAAATATGGTGACAGGTCTTCCGGAAATCGCACCTCCAAGTCAGATTTGTGAAGATTGTGCTGTTAGCAAGCAGTACCGAGACTCTTTTCCATCTGGAAAATCTATCAGATCCAAGAAAGTTCTAGAGGTGGTTCATTCAGACATTTGCGGGCCTCTAAATCCAATCTCGAATGTAGGTAAATGGTACTTCATTACCTTCATTGACGATTACAATAGGAAGACATGGGTGTATTTTTTGAAAGAAAAATTTGAAGCATTTGATGTTTTCAAGACATTTAAATTGTCCGTTGAAAAAGAAAGTGGCTGCGGGATCACAGTTCTGCGTACAAATCGTGGTGGAGAGTATACCTCGCATGAATTTGCAAAAAATTGTGAGAATCATGGAATTCAGAGGCAGCTTACAACAACATATTCACCTCAACAAAATGGTGTTTGCGAGTGGAAAAACCGAACTATTATGAACATGGTCCGAAGTTGTGAATTGGAGCGTCCACATTTTGAATAGAAGTCCGGTTTTTTTTGTTCAAAACATGACTCCCGAGGAGGCATGGAGTGGAAATAAACCAACTGTCAATCACTTCAGAATATTTGGGTGTGTTGCCTATGCTCATGTTCCAAATCAGAGAAGAACGAAACTCGAAGACAAAGGAGTGAAATGTATCTTTCTTGGTGTTAGCAATCAATCAAAGGCCTACAAGCTCTATAATCCGAACACTAAGAAGATCGTAATTAGTCGTGATGTGATCTTTGATGACCAGAATTTCAGGTCAGAGATTGAGAAAATGGTTGAACATCATGATATACTTGTTGATTTTGATGATATACATGAAAGTGAACAACAACTGCAACAACCCGCAAGCTCAGATTTGCAATTGCAGACAGTAGAACCTATTGATAGTAGAAAGCAGAATGATGAATCACCGACAACATCAGTTGAAGAAGTGCACTCTCAGCGTGCTAGAAGAAGGCTAGGATGTATGGATGATTATGAGGTGCAAGGCATACACAAATCACAAAACCCACTTACACACTTTGTGTTATTCTCAGATTATGATCCTACATCTTTTGAAGAAGTTGTTAAAGAACCAAAGTGGAAAAAAGCAATGAATGAAGAAATTGCTTCGATTGAGAGAAACAACACATGGGAGTGGTTGATCTTCCACAAGGGCACAAAACTATTGAAGTGAAGTGGGTTTATAAAACAAAATTGAAAGAAGATGGAGAAGTTGACAAGTATAAAGCAAGGTTACTTGCTAAAGGCTACAAGCAAGAGTTTGGGGTGGATTATACTGAAGTATTTGCTCTAGTTGCAAGGCATGATACCATCATAATAATGGTTGCTTTAGTTGCACATAACTCATGGCCCATCTTCCAATTGGATGTAAAACCAGCGTTCTTACACGACGATCTCCAAAAGCAGGTGTTTATTGATCAGCCTCCTGGATACATGAAGTCTAGATGCGAGGACAAAGTCTATAGACTTAAGAAGGCTTTGTATGGATTAAAACAAGTGCCACGCACTTGGTATAGAAAACATAAAGCTTACTTCCTGAAGGAAGGCTTTCATAAATGTCCTTTTGAACACGCACTTTTTGTGAAAAGTGGGGAAGGAAGGAAATTGTTGATTGTGTGCTTGTATGTGGATGATTTGATATATACAAGGAACAATTTCAGCATGTTTGAAAGGTTCAAGCAATCTATGATGTTGGAATTTGATATGTCTGATTCAGGGAAGATGCATTATTTTCTTGGCATAGAAGTAATGCAATCAGAAGCTGGCATTTTTATCTCACAAAAGAAGTATGTGCAAGAAATTTTGAACAGGTTTCAGTTGTCAAATTGCAATCGTGCTGCTACACCTACTGGAGTAGGCTTGAAACTTGTTCGAAATTCGGATGAAAAGAAGGTTGACAGCCATCTTTACAAGCAAATTGTGGGGAGTCTGGTGTATTTAACCGGAACAAGGCCTGATATCATGCATGCTGTAAGTTTGATCAACAGGTATATGGAAAATCCTAAGGAGAGTAATCTCTTGACTGCAAAGAGAATTCTTAGGTTGCGAGGTACTACTAGTTTTGGAATTTTCTACAAAAAGGGAGAAAAATCAGATTTGGTTGTCTATACAGATAATGATTATGCTGGAGATATTGATGATAGAAAGAGTACTTCTAGCTATGTCTTTATGTTGGGTTCTGGAGCCATCTCATGGTCATCAAATTAACAAGAGATAGTCACTTTATCAACTACCAAAGTAGAATATGTTGCTGCAACAACATGTGCTTGTCAAACAATTTGGCTTAGGAGAGTTCTTGAAGGGCTGAATTTTATGCAGGAAAGGGAAGTTGATGCTACTGCAATTTACTGCAACAACAGTTCAACTATCAAACTATGCAAAAATCCTGTTTTACATGGAAGAAGCAAGCACATAGATGTGAAATTTCATTTTATCCGGAATCTCACAAAGGATGGAGTGATTGAACTTCACTACTGCAGAAGTGGAAACCAAATTGCTGATATAATGACAAAGCCATTAAAGGTAGCTGCATTTGAGAAGCTCAGAGCATTATTGGGCGTGTGTGATAAACTAAATGTTTGAAGACTTTCAGTTTAAGGGAGAATGATAGAAATATTATTTATTATTGTTTTATTTATTATTTATGCTTTGTTAAGAGTTGTCCTAGTTTATAAGAAGTTCAGTTGAAGTCATTAAACGTGGGCTATGCAGCCAAATTAGCAGGACTTAATGGTTAGCTTAATTTTAAAATTTGTTTTAAGCACTTCTAATTTTTGGCCTTTTTTAGTGGAATGAAATAGCAGTTTCTTCTACCTAAGTGTTCCTTTTTTCTCTATAAAATCAACTCTTATGAATCATAGACATCATAAACACAACATCGATATTGACATGTTGGCACCGCTAATTGACACACATTTTCTAGAGATTCGGTGCTACAAAGGTACAATGTCGAAAATGTGAATAATTGATCTTTTTAAGTCCATTCTTGTTATATTTTTTAATTAATTTTTTTTTAAAATAGGAAAATATTTTACCATTAATATAAAATGTAGCAACACTACAAATTTAAAATTAAATGTTCATTAGTGAATTCGTGGTAAGATTTATTTAGATTACAAGATTTATCTTTTAGACTTAGCTCATCATGCAAAGAGTTTTGGGAAAGTCTTAAATCTCACTAGAGATGTTCCCAAGATTATAGAGCAAATCAAAATGGCAATATTGGTAGCATGTGAAGCTGGTCAGAAGACTTAAGAAAGTTGTCCTTGAATTGACGCAAAGACTTGGGAAGAGAAATCATACAATTGAATTGACCTATGAATTTAAAGCTGCTTAGATCCTTGTGGTAATATATTTCTCAATCGTTATCTATGATAGAAATGAACTTTCCTCGTAATATCATGATTCAAATACCAAGTACTATTATTAGGCAAATGTTTTTATGTCAACCTAACATTTAACTCTAAGTTCAATAAATTGATACCATAATTACACAGACGCGTAAAATACCAGTCAAATAATATCCATAATTATGACACTTAATAACTTTTTTACTTTTTATTTCTAGACATTTCCTATACCATTTTGAGTAAAATAATTGACTCACTTAACTAATTTATATAAATTAAAAAAATATTTTTATTAAAACACATTTATTATGTATTTGTATATTCACCTTTAATATAAATACAAAATAAAAAAATCAAATAGTTGGACTCCAGTGATAAATGAGCTTCTGCTAAGGACGTAACCTATAAATACAAAATAAAAAAATCAAACAGTTGGACTCCAGTGATAAAGGAGCTTCTGGTAACCCGGAGAATACCGACTTTGATTCTTAGGTGGGAACAATGCTTGGTTAGTGTCCATACCTCTCAACACAAGCTCTAGATTATATGGCCCATTTCTCTTAGGAACTAGAGTGCGAAAGAAAAAAAAACTAGTAAAATACAAAAAATACAAATATTATTAATTAAATAATTTAATTAAGAAATAATAATTAATATTATATTATTTTGTTTTCTAAAAACATATTTTATAAATAATTTATTTTCGGTTACTATCATATATTTTTCTAATTTTTAAATTTTAATAAATAAATTTTTTATCTCTATAAATTGAAGTTACTAATATTTGTAGTCTTTTTAAAAAATAAAATTCCAAATCAAGTCATATTTCACTATATCTAAATTATATTTCTTTCCATAATTCTTCTCCTTCTTTTAGAACTAAAACCCATAAACACTCAAGCAACTCTTGAGCATCTTACTAGGCAAGGTACAAAGCTAGGAAGCAAAATAAAGCACCAAGAATAGAATGAGATACCAATATATAGTAATCAATCATTTTAATTACTTTTGCATATAATGATATGATTTTCTAGGAACCAACCACTGACACTTGCAGTTGCACCTTCCTTTGTGTTTCCTTTTCATTTATTATTTCTCATGATCATAATAAAAAAAATTACATACAATTTACATATTTATTTACCTATATATACATGCCATGATGTCAATCTTTCAATATATATAGAGAAAAAATAAACCTAGTTATTTGAATTGATGCTATGGGAAATTTTTTAGGTAAAAATAAAAAGCATGAGTCTCAGAAAAACCATTCTTCAAGGAATGATAGAGAAAAAGGTGGAAGAATCTCTTCATCTAATTTTCATACTCAAAATCAAAAACCTATGTCATTACCACTTCCACCACCACCACCACAAGTTGCTTCTTCTTCTATGTCTAAGAAATCAAGTTTTGGTAAACAAGATTCTGGACAAACCTCAAAAACCATGAAACCTTCTAAGAAATATGATTTTATTCCAGATAACTTCACTACCCTTGAACAGGTATGTTTCTTTGATAATAATTACTTTTTCTGAATAGAAAATGTATTAGTGATTATCCTATAATTAAGTGCAACATTTTATTAATTTATTTACTAGAAAGAATATATCATAATTTGAGAGATTATAGCATTTTATGTTTTTTTGTTAAGATGTTTTTTATGAAGTTTAAATATTAATCTTCTCTTTGTGTGAAATAAATTATTTGTTAGCATAACCTATAATTTTTCTAAGTGATTATTTATTATTTTCATAATTAATCACAAACTAGAAGCTAATTAATTTTTTAATTGATACAAGTTTGATAAAATAACATATATAGATACAAATTAAATTAGCCGCAAATTCTAACACAATTTGCAGAAATTAATATTGTTAGGTTGAACGTCATCATCAGAGTTTGGACTCTAGTATTCACAATAACGTGTGAGAAATTTTTAGTAGTTAGCATTCCTTTGTCGGTAAGTTTGATGAATATATTGTAACAAAAAATAATGAAATTGTTTGTTAATGGAAGGAATGACTAATGAACCACTAGCTTGAACCATAGACACCACTAATTAAATTGTTTGTCTTTAAATAAAAGAGAAAAGGAATATTAAAAGTATGGGGAAGCATGTTACTTTTTCTTTAATTAGAGTTAACAAACTTTTTTAAAGACATTACTATATTTATGAACATATGTTCTATTGGGTGGATTTGGTAAACTTTATTACCAAATTATTCTTATTGATTAAGATTTTGATTTTATTAGTTTTAGATGTTTTTTTTTTTTTTAAAAAGAGAAACAATTCAAATTATTATGAATTTAATAGAAATTATATTTTATAGGTTATTGCGGCTCTTAGGAAAGAAGGTTTAGAGTCATCAAATCTCATCCTTGGAATTGATTTCACAAAGAGTAATGAATGGACTGGTAAGTTCTACCATACAAACAAATAAGTGATTCCATCAATAAGCCATTATCCATGTCATGCAAGTTATATGTAAAAATCCATGATTTAGACCTAAAGTTTGTTATATATGGTTAGGTTTCGATTTTAATCACTGTTTTAAAAGTTAATCCTAACATCTAAATCTTCTCTAATTCGAGAGATTAGCCCCTGCAGTTACGCAGAAAGAATACCCAATTTATGCTAAAAAAACATGTAGATCATGATTCAACAGACTTACTATAGCTCGAATTGAGACAAAATTGCAAGTGAAAATCTCAAATTAATAATAGAGCCATAGACAATGCGACAATGTTAGTTGATGGCTTAACTAGTTGAACTTTTCTGTTCGATTTTTAAAACATTGGATATAATTTTTCGTTGAAGCTAAAGAATCCAAATTTGTTATTGAAGGTAAAGTCTCATTCAATAATAGAAGCCTACATGCAATTGGAGAAACACCTAACCCCTATGAGAAGGCCATATCAATTATTGGCAAGACTTTGGCTCCCTTTGATGATGATAACTTGATTCCATGCTTTGGTTTTGGTGATGGTAAGTTCTCTCTATTCCTTAAACTATACTGTAACATGTAAAAGTGATTTAATTAATAGATTTTTCAATTCAATTATACAGCTACTACACATGATCAACAAGTATTCAGCTTTCATAGTGATCATTCACCTTGCCATGGTTTTGAGGAAGTTTTGGAATGCTACAAAAAAGTTGTTCCAAACTTGAAACTCTCAGGACCAACTTCTTATGCTCCTGTCATTGAGGCTGCTATAGACATAGTTGAGAAAAGTCATGGACAATTTCATGTCTTGGTTATCATTGCAGATGGTCAGGTATATAAACCTCTGTAACACCGACACCTCTGAAAAAAGACGTGTCTGTGCATGTGTCAGATACTGACACGATACCGAAACTTGTGATTATGTTTCTCAAATCACATTGACAAGAAAGTTTGGTTTCATTTTAAGGTTACAAGAAGTGTAGATACTAATGATTATGAACTAAGCCCTCAAGAAGAGAAGACAATCAAAGCAATTGCTAATGCAAGGTAGATAATTTGATGGAGTAAATGTTATTTAGAAACCATGAACTCTTTTAATCTATGTTCATTCTTTGTTTATGATACAGTGCATATCCGCTTGCGATAGTTCTTGTTGGAGTTGGCGATGGACCTTGGGAAGACATGCAAAAGTTCGACGACAAGATTCCAGCTCGCGATTTCGATAACTTTCAGGTATGACATTGCAATATCACACCATAAAAATGTGCATCATAAGTCATAATCATCTACTTGAATTCGCATCTGGTGTTCTCTACTTATATATATATTCAACTATCTTCGGTGAAACGTTGAGTATAGGATAATCTAACGGATAAAGTCTCTAGTCGTTAAATGAATCTAACAACTGAGAAAATTGTAACATTCTTTTTTATCAATTGGTCAAATAATTTGTCCGTTTTGTACAGTTTGTTAATTTCACGAAGATTATGTCTAAAAACTCAAGTCCTGCCGAGAAAGAAGCAGCTTTTGCTCTCGCCTCTCTCATGGAGATCCCTTTCCAATACAAAGCATGCATCGAATTTCGAAAACTTGGGTATGATCCTTAAATATTAACCTAAGATATTTTTACTAAGTCTTATGCTAATGACACGCACTAGAATTTCACACATCTTTTTTTATACGTCTATGCAATCTTACGCAATATCTTTATGTTTTCTTCTTCTCTTTGTGTATACATGGATAACAGGCACGTAACAGGAAGAGCAAAGAGAATAATTCCAAAAGCTCCTCCCGTTATTTATTCTCGTCCTGCACCGACCATTTCAACAGCACCATCCATTTCGACAGCAGCAGCACCACCAACAACAACAGATGAACAAAATCAATCTGCATGTCCTGTTTGTCTGACCGAAGGAAGAGATATGGCGTTTGGATGTGGGCACATGACTTGTCGAGATTGTGCATCAAAGTTAAGTCATTGTCCAATATGTAGAGTCAGGATCACGAGTCGTCTTAGAGTATACAGTGGTTGATGATGTTGCTCTATAGAGCTTAAAAACTCGACATGGATTTCTTGTAAATTTAATATATTTAGTTTCGTAGACGTTGAAAAGTGGATATGCGTTTCTGTAAGTTTGAACTCCCTCCACATCTAATTGATTTTTTTAAAATTTCAAGAAACAGTTTACCCATGTTTCTAATTTTTTTTCAAGTAACATTTCATTTACAAAAAAATTAATAAAAATTAGAATGAACTATAATCATAAATCATGCTAGTAACATTTTGCAGAAAACCTTACATCAAAATGCAATTCATATTTTCATTTCAGAATTAAGTAAATCTGTCAATATTCAATGTCTGTACTCTGTACAATTTCCTAGATTACATGTAAGTATTTCTAAACTACTATACAACTTCTTAGGATACAACACTTTTATTGGGCAAACTCTTGAACCGGGTTAGTCTTCTCCGAAATCATGACAACCCAGAACACAAATTAACTTGAAAAGAATTTACAATCCACTGTGCAGATGAATACCGGAACCACTTCACCATCGAATGAAGTATCTTCCATAATCAGAATGAGGATGTTAGTAGTTGATTGGCCTACTATAAAATCGAAACAAACTATCAACAGAGCAGTGTTATACAACGACAAACTAGTTATTTTCTTCGACGGAGAAGTTCTCTTCAGGCTGCTTTTGCCAGAAGAAATTTGCATCCTCTATCCATTGCGAATTAACCAAAAACTTTTTTTCTTCCAGTGCCCACTTGGACTCCCTAGTTCCAACACTGTTAGAAACTACATGTGTCACATTGGGCTCAAGTGTATTTAAACAAGTAGCTCCTAGCTTCTTTGCTATCTTCTTGAGTGTATGGAAATCACGACATAAAGCACGGCTTAAGACGATCACACATCCTCTTAAGATTTCACTTCGAAGTGATGACAAAACCTAGGAAACATGAATTGATTGCAAGAATTAAATCATCAGAATATATCATACTGGCATGACAAATTAGCTTATATTTCCGTTAACAAGATGCAAGAAGTAGAAGACAGACCAATATTAACAAGATAACTGACTACCTGCCGCACATCTCTGTCAACATGATTTTCTTTAAAGAAAGTGTAGTGTATATGTTTGAGCACTTCAAGCATTTTGGCAAGCGCTCCATCTGTTTCACTTTCATCTATCCGCAATTCAGCAAGTGATTTGCATTTGTAGCCAAAGTGCTCACAACTTGAATTGAAAAAGAGGTATCTCCTCATCAATATCAGATTATCTTTGTGCTTCGGCCATACCTAAAAAATTTGTTTGCAAAACTTTCATACATCACAATAAAATGAGATAACTTTAATTTTATAGATTCTCCATAATTGTAATCTACATAAATTAAATAATTCAGCCAAAACAAGTCAGAAACTAGCAGTGCACTCACGTGTTTTGTATCATCAAGAATTAGGATTGCACTTTCATTCTCCAACACCATACCGAGATGCTTCTTGCGGTTTTGAGTTCCATCATCTCGAGAAATCACATTACTATTAGCATTGAAGTATTCCCTTTCAGGATCAAGCAGCTTGGCCATCTCTAATGAATAGTTCCGATCACCCAAAGTGTATATGCACAAGTCAAATATTTCACTTGCTTCTTTAAGAAATGTGCGGACAAAGGGCCTCAACTTGGTAACCATTTGTAAATGCTCCACTTTGAAGAGGCTACCTTTGGAGACATATATTGTTTCATCATTTACAAGGTTAGGAAAGCAGCAGCATATATAAGAAGTCATAGAACAGCAAAGGTGAAATCAAGATTTTCTTTAAAGAAAATACACAGATGAAGTGATGAGGAATTATATAAATGAGTTTGAAATACCCTAATTTTACTAAAATGTAAGAATTTGAGTTAGCAAGTCAATCTATTTATAAAACTATTGTGTACATGATACCCTATTTACTAAAATGCAAGAATTTTTTTATGGAAATACAATGAAAAATAATGGAATTTTTACGTAATAAAAACAACAAACATGAGGCGCATTAAGCAAAACTTCTAAAAAAATATAAGGATGCCAATTACCAAAAGAAAATGTGCATTGGGTTGAGTATACCTTCTAGATAACTTTTCTGAGTTATCATAGGCCTTTCTTCTTCGCTCAAACGATGAAGGGAAGTAGAATTTAGCAGTGTGTGATCTAGGTCCAGAACCAAATAAAGCTTTTTACGGCATAATAAATTCGTCATGTTATTGCACAATCTAGAAACTTCCTCATCATGAAGTCTTAGTCCCTGATAATACGAAAAAATCGCCATCGTGTTAAATAACTTGTTGCTTGGCCAAATTATGTAGAATAATTGTGTTGTGTATATGATATGATACAACAAGAATTCATAGGAAAAGACAGAAGAATTGAATGAAATAGGATTTTATTGTGAAGCTTGTCTGAATCAATGTGACCTAAAAGACAAAATGATACAATAGGACTAAATCTGAGAGTGCCCAATACTCTATCAGGAATGATACAATAAGGCTACATTATAGAGAGTCCCAATTCTAACTTACAACAATGACAAATCATTAACTAGTAGTCGTGTTACCCTCTCTAGAGCTAATCTCTTAAGCTATTTAACACCAAATCATTATTCCTAACTCTCAGAAAGCAAACACTACATGGCGACATTTCAAGCTATTTCAAGTTGATCAGACAGTCATTTGAAAATAGCGACCTGCGGCAACAACAACAACCATCTAAATCTAAGTTATTAGTACCACAAATCTCTTAAGCTATCTAACACCAAATCATTATTCCTAACTCTCAGAAAGCAAACACTACATGGCGACATTTTAAGCTATTTCAAGTTGATCTGACATTCATTTGAAAATAGCGACATGCGGCAACAACAACCATCTAAATCTAAATCATTAGTACCACAAGATAATTATCAGAAACAATGTGTACCTTGTGTACGAACCCAAATGCCAAACCAGATTCCCCATCCAGCGTTTTCCCACAATATATACACATGCCTCCAAATGAGCCAGGATGTATACATACACCAACCTTTACAGATGGCACTGCAACAATTTAGAGACAGTCGTATGAGATTCATAATCATATTTCACAAACATGCGAAAACATGGTGCATGGTCTAATCCGTTAGAACTTGAAAATAAATTGATGGCATTCTTGTTATCCAATGGATAAAAAAATAGGTGGTATGAAGCGTACGGTATTACTTCGGGGAGACGGGGGACCGTTCAGTTAAAGCGCAGACTACATATAAGAATGCACGCCAAACAAGCTTAGGTTGTACCAGCGAAATAGTTCGACAAAGCTTTAATGGCAGATAAACTAACAGACATTATCACATCTTCTCTTAAAAATTGGTTTGGTTCACTTGCTCTAAAACAGAAGCTGCGCATGATGAATACATTTTTGAAAATTTACATGCATATGTGGCTTGATGGATTCTCGTTCCTAGCAAAGAAAATGAAAGAAACAACTAAAATGATCAAAATTACCTATTTTTTGTTCCATGGTACCTTCTGAAGTAGACCCCTCAATTTCATCGGTGCTTTCAGACTTACGTTTTTTAGTTCTGCTTTAGTTTGTAAATTAAAGTGTAGCAGAGTGAAATTTTATTAGAAAACACAAAACAAAAAAAAAAATCAAAGAATACATAATTGTCCCTTAGGTTGACTCAACAATACATACATAGGCACAAAAATTAAGAACCCTATATTCATTTCTCTCCCATAGATTGATGCTAATTTGTTCACAATTCCATAATAACAATAATCAAAATCTTTTTTCGATAGGTGGAGTATGCTACATGGATCAAACAATACAAAAATGTTCTCTCACGGGTCATGTCAAAAAATAGGTCATTTGAGTTTTCCTTCACCTTTTACTATTGGACTGTGCTACAAAAATGCCTCCTAGTGGTGTTTTTACAATGGAAGTGACAGAAACTTTCTCTTCAATGATTTTATTCTCGGTCCTAACACATATGGCTCTTAACTCAAGTGTTTCTACCATATCCTAATCTCTATCACATTGCACTTATTTTGTTAGTGTCTCTTTACCCCCAAGCATTTAGTCCCATAGATAGAATACTTGGCATAATTTTCCTTTAAAAGCATAAATGGTTCACAATTCCACAAACCAGAAAAGTAAGTTGTCATACAATAGTGAAGATACTTAAGCAAAACATAGATAAACACACTATCATTTGACATTTAAGTACTTAAGAAGAAAAGGCATTACTAGATAATATTCATTCAATAGTATAGTTGATGGTCGAGCACTAATTGTAATTAAAAGTTAACACCTCCCACTGTTATCTTTCACGAGTTTTTGGAAACAAGAATCACTCCTAAGACATTAAAAAACAGTCAACATGAAAATCATCGATGATAAAAGAAATCACTTAAAACAGGCTGAAAGTAGCTAGTGAATGCAACTTACTGAAATTTAATTAAAGTCACCCAACTACAATACTAAAAAAACATTGTTCCTACTGAATAGGGTCAGCTGAATTGATCAATGAAATGTCACTGTGCTCTATAACAAAATGTTTAGATAAAATTCATCTATATAAGCACCACAGTACTCTATATCTAGTCCTCTAAATTTCAATAAATTGAAAAAATAAAACTTGGCAACAGCTTAACTAATACCAATAACCATATAATATGAAATAGGTGATGGAGAGCACCTGAAACCCTCTAACTTATTTTGGCTTTCAGCTTCATTATCTGATGATGAGTTGGATGAACTTTCATCTAGTTCATCCTCAAGATTTTCATCAAGTTCATCCTCAAGACATGCAATAAGGTCCTTCTCAAGACATGCAATAAGGTAATCATTCTCATCACTGTCAGATGAATCTGTCACATCACTCATCTGTATTATTGCCATCCAACAAAGCCAAATCAGGAAGTAATATCCATAAATAAAGAAACTACACAAACCACAATCAATTGTCAAGTAAAAACAGAAAACAGTGTGGCAGCTAACATCAAAAGAAGTATCTTAATTATATGGAAATTTAGAAACTTTAGGTATATCAATATGTTATCACCCACTCAATTACTCATAATTGGCTCACAAACAGTCAAAATTTTCAGTTGAAACTTCAAATCAATTTAAAGTACTATACATTTTTTTCGTATACAATCTTATACGCTATTATACGAACACTATCAATATAAACTCTTACAGTAGTAAAACTGATGATTCTCCCCTTACCTTTACTCTAACAGGATCTCCAAATTTCAGAGATTTCTTTTCTTTTCGCGATTCAACTTTCCTTGCTCACATCACACGTTCTAACCACAAGGAATCTCAAGTTTGTATACTCGAGATACAACTCTGTCAAACGGTTTGATGAAACTCGCTGCATACAACAAATTGAAATGCATCAGACATGCATAACAAGATATACATAACAACATGTATTCACATTTTCTACATTGCTCACATCTCAACATCAAGATAACCAAAAATTCAAATAAAAAATAACCGAACAATCTAAAAAATCAAAATAAAACGAAAATTCAAATAACAAGAAGCAAGATTTTGAATAAAACGTTGGCAACCACGATCACACTGATCACACCGTAACATCAAGATTTTTTATGTTTCTGCAAAATGCGATCACGATTCTTTGCAATATCAAGAAATTCTCAGTGAACTGAGACATGAAACTCAATTGTTAACAGTTATAATCGACATTTCACCAAAGATATGTGCGTACGGAAGGGGAAAAAACTGATAGAGATAGAGAAATGATCGAAATCGAAGCATTAGAATCAGTATAGCGCAAAAGATAAACTCGCCTGAGTTTTTCCGATGAGAATGGAGAAACGGAGCTCCGGCGAGGAACCGTTACGGTGGTGCGGCAATGGCGCGGTTAGTTCAGAGGTTTAGGAGGGAAGGGTTTTGCGAGTTTTTTGATTATTTGAACGTCGTGTTCGTTATAAAGGTTTTGAGGGAAATAGAATAAGTAGACCGGCCGGTTCAGAATAAACTCGCCGGTTCAACAAATCTTTTTCTAAGATTTTTGGAGTCGAACCAAATTTTATCATTCATGTTGTGTGAAATTATTAAAATAAAATATTTAGAATATTTAAGATATTCATAATTATTTAATTGAATAAAGAATAGTAAAATAGTTTAAGGGTGTGTTTGGATTGACAGTTGACGAAATTGATTTTAGCAGAATTAAATTAGGTAGAATTGAGTTTAATAGAATCAATTCTGAAGACAAAAGCTACAAATTTTAATTTCAAGTAGAATCAATTCTAGAGACAAAATCAATTCTAAACATTTTAAAATCATCCAGAATCAATTCTATAACTTTAGAATTGCTTTTAATCTTTCCAAAAGCCAAACTAAACATGTACTAAGGGTCTGTTTGGTAAAAATAGCTGTTGACTGATAAGCTAGCTGATAGCTTATAGCTTATGACTGATGGCTGATGACTGATGACTTATATCTTATAGCGGATGGTTGAGACTGATAGCTTATAAGTTCATTGAAGTGTTTGGTAAAATTAGCGGTTCAATTAACTTATAAATGTAAAATGACATAAAAGATATTTAATATATAATTATTTTATTTTAAATTGAAATAAATTATAAGGGTCAAAATGAATTTTAATTGAAATAATAAGGATAAAAAAGGAAGAAAAAGTAATAAGCTATAAGACATAAGCTAAAACGCTATTTGAAATAGCGTCTGAAAAATAAGCTATAAGCTAGTAAAATAAGCTATAAGCTCGTGATGAAAAGACTGTTACCAAACGAGTCTAAATTATCATATGAGCTTATAAGACATAAGACATAAGCTATAAGTTTGAAAACATGTCTTACCAAACAGAGCCTAAGTAAAAGTTAAATTAAATCTAGATGACTTTATTATTATTATTATTATTATTATTATTATTACTATTATTATTATTATTATTATTATTATTATTATTATTACTATTATTATTATTATTATTATTATTACTATTATTATTATTATTATTATTATTATTATTATTATTATGCTAAACACTACTATCATACTTCAAACATGAGATCACACAATTTGTGTGTGTAAAATTTTAATAACTAATGTCATTTATTTTATGCATAAAAAAAATTCAAATTAAATGGTTAAATTATTACATAAAAATTTATTTAGTACCAAATTCATAAAACGGTATACGTTTTACAATAATTTTTATTGATGGACAATATTGTAATTCTCAAAATTTTGAAGCAATCATCTTTTTTAAATTAGCAAAATATTTGTGCATCCGCACGGATAAATTTATGTAATACGATATAATTTTACTTAGATATACATATAAGTTTGAAATAAGTTTTTAATTATAAAATAAATAATGATAATATAAATTCAATTGTGTTAAATAATAATACAAAAAGGAAAAAAGGCTCGTCAAATGAAGAAACGAAAAAAATAAAAAATTTTGACATTTGAAAATAAAAAATTTGTGTATCAAATAAATGTAATATTTAATTAAAATAAAATAGGTATTTTACTGATAGTGACTCATGGGAAAAAGAGAAATTTTGACATTTATAAATAAAAATTTTGTCTCCCAAATAAAAACAATTATAAAATAAAATAAAGGGTTAATAGTAGTTTAACCCCGTGTAATATGAGTGTGTTTTGGTTTACCCCCTACTGTTGTCAAAGGCAGGTTTTGGCAACGGTTTTTTTAAAAAAACCGTTGCCAAATGGCATGGAGGGGGGCAAAGCGAAATTCGCTAACATTACAGGGGGTGAACTACTATTAACCCTAAAATAAAATAGGTATTTTATTGATAGTGGCCTGTGAGGAAAAGAGAAATGTTGACTTATGTGCCTCAAATAAAGATAATTATTAACTAAAATAAAATAGATATTTTGCTAATAATGACCCGTGAAAAAAAATTTGACATCTAAAAATAAAATTGTTGTGTCTTACATAAAGATAATTGTCAATAAAAATAAAATAAGAATTTTGTTGATAGTGATAGTGAAAAAAAATTTAACATTTAAAAATAAGAATTTTGTATCTTAAATAATAAAAATTATTAATTAAAATAGAACAGATATTTTTTTAATAGTGATCCATTAGATGGAAAGATAATTGTGTGTATGGCTATTAAGCATTATCCAATTTCATAAAATAAATTCCTAATGTTATTAAAATTTAAAAATAGATTAATTAATATTTTTAATAATAATAAATAAAATTAATTAATTAAATTTATCCTAAAAACAAAACTAAAAGTCAATATTGTATGCATTCATATACTATAATTAAACATTTTAATATATTAAAAATAATTAGGAGAAAATAAAATAATTAGATAGAAAAGATAAAATAATAAAATGAAAATGAAAGAATGTGATGGTGAGTGAAAGAGTAAAGTGAAAGTTGAAAAAATATCAAAAAGGAACTTGATACTTGGTAGCATTTGGTTGAAGTAAGGTGAATTAATGAGCATATTAGGTTTTTACTATTTTAACATTTTGCAAATGTAAACAAATTTAAAATGAAAGATATTATTGATAATTTGCATGGTTGTTCTTTTAATGGATAGATAGTTGATTTTCATGTTTCTTTGTGTTTTTTAGTTGTTGATTACACATTATTCACTTTCAACAAATGAATTAAAAAGATCGATATTTAACTTAAGTTAGATTTTGTTGAGATTACACATTATTGGTATGCTTTATGAATTTCTTTTTATGACTAGTCGCTACTAAAATTTAAAATTTTGAGACGTTTTGTTAAATGTCATGGTTGCACATCCTTTGGTAACTGTCACACACACACATATGAGAAATGTTTTGTATGTGCACAATTTCCTAACATGATCTACTTCTTGAAATGTGTCATTAATAAAAGTTGATTAGTACCAATTTGAGTCCTTTATTATATTTATACCATTGATGTGGCTACATGTTAGTGTGAATGTTTTTCTGTTGTTATCTTTTTTATGTGAATAAGAGTTGTGAGTAATTAGGATTGTTTTCTCACGTCTCATTCTTCTCTCGGCGTGATTAGGTACAATGGTCCACGTCATCAGACATCCTTCTTAACCTTAAGTTGATGAGGATACACATAACTCTTACTCTTGGGAAAATGACACTTATTTAGGTGACTCCTTCAATATATTTTGATGTATTTGAACCAGAAAAGCACAAAGTAATTTCTAAAGTATGGGTCTTCCTAGTGCTTGGAAATTTAGCATTCCAACCTTTATAGATAAAATTTGCCAAGAGTTTCCCTACTCTTCTTTCCCCATGTTTGGTATTGTCTTCAAAGAAATGGATTTCTTTCTCCCATTCACTATCTTTAACGAGAGATATTCTTTGTTATTTGGTCTTGACGCCTTAACAGTTGCATCCTAAAGATTTAAATTTTACTAAGACATTTTAATTTGTATGTCGATATTTAAATCAAGAGGCTTATTTAAGGGTCTTCTTCCACATCTTTTTAGTAGCTTAGGAAGGCTCTGTTTCCTCCTATGGCTTGTTTCACTTCAAGCAATCTCCCAAAATATTTGAGGGTTTCAGTGAATCATTAAAAATTTCAAAATTTTCTATCATGTATTGAGTCTCTTACTGTTGAGGCTCACCCGAACCTTTGTAATTTTGAAGACGAGGTATGTGATGCAGTTTGTGAACCTAAATTCCCCCAATGTTGGAGTTAGTATATTTTCAGTTATACGAAGGCGGAGCTTTCTTATAAATTTTTGGATATTTTCAAAGGGGAATAAAATGATGATGACTCTACCCAATTAGGTGCTAGCCTTTCACTTTAAGTGTTTTTGCATCTGGTATATGCCATTCTCAGAACGAGGTCTCTAGGGACGAAGGTTCTGGAAATAAATTTTGTTGTACTTTGAAGCCACTTTTTTCTTTATGATGGTCTCGCTTAAGACAACCTAGTCCATTCATTCTTTTAGGAGGTATAAATCTTCTATTTATTCTTTCTTGTTGACTTTTCTTGTGTTTTAGTGCAAAGTCCTCTAACTTATCTCTCATATTTCTAGGGAGATCATAACTTCTATCTAGTACATGAGTCAAAACAAGTTTTTCTTTGTTGAAGAGTATGTAGCAGTACGGTAAACACAAAGGACATGTGGGAGTTCTTCTACCTAGTGTTGGTGTCATAAATTATCTTCTATATCCCTCTAAGAAAAACTTTATTTGTTAATTCTACTTGACTGTTGGTTTAGGGATGCTAAATGATGGGTTCCTTACAAATAGTCCATTAACTCTTGGAATTTCTTATTTGTGAATTGTGCTATATTATTTGTCACTGTGGTGTAACACCCTTCTAAACCCCGCGGCAAATTAAATAAATTCATTCAGAGTACATAAAAACAAGGGTGCCACAATTCAATAATTTATTAAACATTGTTCAGTTATGTCATGCATTCACTGAGGCAATCATCATAAATTAAAAACATTTCATGTTTACACAGCGGAAATTAAATCATACGAATTAAGCTTAACATCTTTGAAACTTATCCTCCAAAATATCAAAACATAACCAGAGTTATAAAACATAAACTCTAAACATCGCGTCCCCAGTGTTACAAATATCAGAGCATGACACCTGACGCTAACTAAACACACTGACTCATGAGCTAATCCTCACCGAGTCGAACAACCGCTATCCTCAATCTGAAAATGACAACATGTAAGGGTGAGTATCATCATAATTAACAAATGTTATAAGGTTATAAAGCAATAACACATCATAGTTGCATCATTCACCCAATTGTTTCATAAACAGACATTCAGACAAGTTTTATCATCATAAGCAACCAACCAACACATAATCAATATTTATAACACTGGAATACATCCAATCATGTTATAAAAGCATGCATATGAATGAACTGACACTATGCATGTGGTACCAACATCATCAAATGGGAATAACCCATGACCGATCCAACATCATCAAGATACGGCCCTGCCAGCACAGATTCCACACAATAGAAATCATGCCCTTTACTGATCCAACACATCATCATGGATACAACATCAACAATGAATATGAATGAATGCAAACATACATGAACATACTTATACCATCATCAAGTCTATGAGTAACATCATCAAAATACTCATTTCATCATAATCATCATCATCATTATCAAGCATGTTTATATATATATGCATCATTCGATCACAATCACATCATTAATCATCACATAGATTATTTCACAAGGTTCTTTTAGCTCGAAACGGCACACAAAACGGATAAACGGTTCAAAAGTTATGAGTTTTCCAAAATACTTCATTTTTCAAAAACCTTCAGTGGTAATTGGTTACCCAAAGGCCAGTAACCGGTTACCAAGTTTTATGAAACACATTCCCCTGTTTTTTGTATGGGTAGTCGGTTACACCCCTTTCAGTAACGGATTACTGACTCCCAGCCAGCAATCCTTGCCATTTTACACTGTAGTAATCGGTTACCATGCCCTCAGTAACCGGTTACTACGTACCTGCAACCCCAAATATGCAGAATTACAGCATTCTAAGGATTCCAATTACCCTCAAATCATACCATCACGAATTTTAGGAATTAGAACACACATACAACATACAATACACATCATAAAACACATAACAAGCATCAATTGAAGTCATAACAACACAACCATCATAGATTCCAACAAAATGATCAATTACCACCCAATTGATCTAAATCCCTAAATCTATCATATGACTCGATCGATATGAATTCTACACCTATTATGTACTATCGACTCCTAACCCGATAATAGATGTTAACCAGAAAAGTCCCCCCTTACCTTAGCCAAATTCTTGAATTGGGTCTTCTTCCTCTTTGGTTCTCTTTCACGTTCTTTAGCTCTTCTTCTCACAACTTCCTTTTCACGTTCTCACTTCCTTTCTCCTCTTTTCCTTATTTTATGAAAAATAAAACTCAACCTTAGTAAAAGGCCTCATGACTAACACCCCTCCTTTTACTAAACACTACCTTGGCCCAATTCTATTATTTTCCATAATTTTCAATGAAATGCCAATTAATTCCAATAAATAATTTAAATTCTAATTAAATTAATTTAAGGAAAAATACGGATGTTACATGTGGCATGCAAGATACAAAACCTAACGAGAGTGCTTCTTTTGAAGAAACACAATGTCGTGGTCCTTGATTTTTATCAATGGTCCTACCTCAATCTATTTTGTGAAATAATGTACAGTGAGGATCAGGAAATTTAGTTTCCCTAGTTCTAAAGGAAAATGACCTAAAATATTAATTTCCCACTAAGAAAAAGGCCACGGGGAATATAACCCACTCAATTATGTTAGAGGCAAGGTGAATGCCACTGTGGCTTTGACATCTATTACACTTTTGGACATCTACTCTAGTACCTTTCCTCATGGTTGGCCAAAAATAGTTGGCCCTGAGTATTTTATTTTTTAAGGCACATTCTTTCCAACTTTTTCCTTTCGGTCATTCATGAATTTCTTCAAGCACTCTTTTTCCTCTTTTTTGTCAAGCACTTCAGCAAAAGGTTAGTGAAACCTTTCCTATAAATACAACCTTCTATCAATGAATATGGGCATACATTTATCTGGATTTTTTACACTTCCTTATTATCTTCTGGTAGGTCTTCGGCCATTATGTATCTTATTATAGGCATCATCAAACTGATGGTCATTCTTATTCATTTTCCATAGTGTTAACTTCTCCGTTTAGGTTGGGGTTTATCAATGTCTCGTGTAAGACAATTATGTTTCAATCTTATGTATTGGAACTAGATAAATTAGAAAGAGGCCTTCCTTTGTGTTTAGTTCTCCTTGGATGTAGTGAATTTTTGCTCTCCAAAAATCCAACATAACATTTTTTATATTTGCAAATATTGTTGCGTGATTGCATCTTTGGCTTGGTATATGCCTCAAACCTATAACGTGGCGACGTGTGAGTAAGACTTGAGTATCACTTCTTAGGTCCCCATCTTGGATACCATCTATAATCCAACTAAATACAATTCATATTATGCTTGATTATTTGAAGTAGAGAATTTAGACCTAACTGGGACCTTTTTCTTGAAGCCATGAGAGTTTTCTAAAAGAAGTATTGTGCCACTTCCTTTTATGTTTGATGATCCATATGCAAATAATGTTCAACTGGTTGAGGTATTTGATTCATTGATGTGTTCATCCTAATTTTACTTCTTTCTTTAGGAGTTTGTAAAATGAAAACGTGTAGTATGTTTATTTAAAGATTAATTTAGATATAGCCATTAACATTTTGTTTACTCTTTGGATGCCTTTATTTGTCTTGGGTGCTTCCAAATTTACCATTGCTTAATATTTTTATTAATTTATTTTTATTCCCATCTCTATGAGGTAATTTCCTAAGAACTTCTCGTATCTTACTCCAAAGGTGCATTAATCATGGTTCAGCCGCGTCCCATGTTTTCTAACTTCTCCAAATATAGATTACATATGGTTGTGTTTATATTCTTGTAATTCATTAGACTTGACAATCATGCCTTCCATGTAAACCTCTAGCATATCTCTGATTTGTGTTTATGAAGACCTTGTTGATCATTCTTTGATATGCTTCTCTTGCATTTTTTTAGGTTGAAAAACATGAATTTATAACAAAAGTTTCCTTTGTTCGTCATAGGCACAATCTTGATGCGGCCAAGGGGGTCCATTTCTATTTGGCTATATTTTTGGTTCTTTGTGTTATGCAAGCTATAAAGCCTTATATGGGTTTGATGATGGCAAAAGAGAAAAGCTAAGTTAATAAAAAAAACATCAACAATATAAAAGATTGAAGCTATCAAAAAGTGAAGTTGATCAAGTTTCAATATTGAGAGCAAACATAAATCAAGTCAAGTTCAAATATTAACATCAAAGGAATTGAAGATGTGAAAGCTCTATTGATACCACACTTTATTGTTTTATACTGTTTTGATCAGTAGTGTGTAAAATAAGCAAGAGTAATTTTTGAAGTATTAAGACAATGCACATACACATACACATACACATACACATACACGCACACACAAAAGTATTTTCAAATTTGCATCTATTTCAAAATCTCTTTAAATATTGCTTTTGGCCTTTATCTAATCAATTTCAGCCTCTACCTAATCGATTAAAGATGTGTTATGACCAATTAGGAAAGTAAAGCATGTTGTCTAATTGATTAGAGCTTGCATATAACTGATTAAGGAGAACACTCACCTAATAATTGATTAGAAAGTGCTATTGGCTTAAGTATTTCCTTTTTTTACAAGGTTTAACCGATTAGCGCCACATGCTAATTGATTAGAGAACAACTAGAGCCCATGACTTTTCCTAAATAAAGGAATCTTGTGCTCACTTCCAAAGCATTCTTTTTTTAATTTGTGATTTACTACTCCCATTTTCACATACTCTCTTATCATAAACAATCTTTATTCACTTTACGTTGCTTTCATATTGAGAGAGTGAAAGACTTACATTGAGAGTTATGTGATTTTGTTGTTGTGCTAAAATTATAATTTAATAGCATAGTTTTCTTGTAGCTTTGTAATTTACTTTGAGGTTTCAAGATAAACCTGACAAAAATCTTGGTATAAGGAAGTTTGTTTGTTTGTTTGATTCCGACGTAAAATTTCAAGTTGCTTTAATGAGATTCTCAACAGGAAACTCTTACGGACTAGATTAGGCTGCATGGTTTAAGACTATATTAGTATAAATTACTGGTATGATCTTTCTATCTAAGTCCTTTGTTTTTTTTTCCAGTAATTTATTTCTCATTTTTAATCTTTTTTTTCTTATCTTTTCTTAAAATCATTTGTTTTGGGAAAAATATTCAAAAACCAAATAACACAATTCATGGTAGGCATCCATAAAAGACAACAGTTTGAGATGAATGACCTCACACCGAGTTTGAGTCCTTCAGGCACACTCTATTTAACTATGAATGATTGACACACATGCACTACTTCTTGTTAGTTTTTCATACCAATACTATATGTTGGACATCCATGTCATATATTTTGCTCAATTTTGAATCTCACTCTGATAAGCTATTCAACAATTTTTTATCCGTTCTTGTCCCCTCCTCTCGAGTAACTACTTCCTTATTCGTTGCACAATGTCGCTACCCGCGAAAATTAACAGAGTCGCCACTAACATATTTATCCTGAAAAGAAGGGAATGCCAACAAACCACAAAACAAAACAACGGTCTCACGACCAGAGAAAAAGGGTAAGGGAGTCGGTTACGCGAGGGGAAGGTATTAGCACCCCTCGCGCCCATCGTACTCGATGGTATCCACGCTAGTGTCTAAACCTATGGGTGTGTAACAAATCTACGCTAATCTGGACTAAAATGAATGCATAATGTAGGGAAAAGAAAGGATTATGCTCGCATGGGCCCTACCCCGCTACCTACGTATCTGTTTTGCAGAATCAGAGCTACCGTAGCTCGGCTAACTAATTTCTGTTTGTTTTGTGTTTTTTAGGTGAACGAGTTACATTCACACTCCGCTGCTCGACCTTTGGAGACTTATGCTTGGGAATGGAGAGGAAATAACAAGCTCTTAAGAAAAGAAAATCAAAGAGTGTGGTTTGTGTTTTAAAGAATGCATGAGGAAGACCTAAGCTAAGGGGGAAAGCTTGCTACCTAATGTTATCATACAAAGGGTACAAGTCTAAACTAAAATAGCAGCCTATGGGGAAAAACGCGAAAGCAAACAATAATATCACACAAACGAGCTCCGCTCGTAAAGCAAACAAACCAACGACACTGGCCGAGTGGTAGAAAAGCGGTCCCGCCATAGCCAAGGGGAGCGAATCACCCGAGTCAACCAAGCATTAGACCTCGTGAAAATGATCGGGCCATAGACAAGAGGAGCGGATCCCTCTCAGCAACCAAGCCGTCACAGATCGGAAAGGAAAATGGTGCGTGCGTACATCGAGCATCAACGTCGAGCGACGCGAGCTATAAGAAGTGCGGGGGTCCGTCTACATGAACCCTTTTCCTGACATACTCGATAACAAGATCTTGTGCATGTTCGGAAGCGAGCAACGCGTAGCGTGTGCATACCAAACGGACTCGATGAGACTAGGCGGGGGTTGATTACTAACCCTTTCCGCGTGCCTTCCATGAGGACTTAACGGAGTGCCATATAGGACATATTACATCCATGAATCAACAATTAAGCAAAAGCATTTTGTTGGTGTGTTTACATTTGTGCTTTGCGGCAGGGAGTCACGGTGTAATAAGTCCTATATAGCACTCCGTTAAGTACTCATGGAAGGCACGCGGAAAAGGTTAGTAATCAACCCCCGCCTAGTCTCATCGAGTCTGTTCAGTATGCGCACGCTACGCGTTGCTCGCTTCCGAACATGCACAAGATCTTGTTATCGAGTATGTCAGGAAAAGGGTTCATGCAATCGGACCCCCGCATTTCCTATAGCTCACGTTGATCGACGTTGATGCTCGGTGTACGCACGCACCGTTTTCCTTTCCGATCCGTGACGGCTTGGTTGCCGAGAGGGACCCGCTCCTCTTGTCTATGGCCCGATCATTTTCGCGAGGTCTAATACTTGGTTGACTCGGGTGATTCGCTCCCCTTGGCTATGGCGGGACCGCTTTTCTACCATTCGGCCAGTGCCGTTGGTTTGTTTGCTTTATGAGCGGAGCTCGTTTGTGTGATATTATTGTTTGCTTTCGTTTTTCTCCCATAGGTTGCTAGTTTAGTTTAGACTTGTACCCTTTGTATGATAACATAGGTAGCAAGCTTTCCCCCTTAGCTTAGGTCTTCCTCATGCATTCTTTAAAACACAAACCACACTCTTTGATTTTCTTTTCTTAAGAGCTTGTTATTTCTGCTCCATCCCCAAGCATAAGTCTCCAAAGGTCGAGTAACGGAGTGCGAATATAACTCGTTCACCTAAAAAACACAAAACAAACAGAAATTAGTTAGCCGAGCTACGGTAGCTCTGATTTTGCAAAACAGATACGTAGGCAGCGGGGTAGGGCCCGTGCGAGCACAATCCTTTCTTTTCCCTACATTCTGCATTCATTTTAGTCCAGATTAGTGCAGTTTGTTACACACCCATAGTTTTAGAGACAAGCGTGGATACCATCGAGTACGATGGGCACGTGGGGTGCTAGCACCTTCCCCTCGCGTAACCGACTCCTTTACCCTTTTTCTCTGGTCGTGAGACCGTTGTTTTGTTTTGTGGTTTGCTGGCATTCTCTTCCTTTTCAGGATAAATATGTTAGTGGCGACTCTGTTAATTTTCGCGGGTAGCGACACATAGGTCGACCTACACAGGCAAAAATAGCAAAAAACCCAAATTCTCGCCCGAGCAATCGAAATACAAACCACCACAAACAACCGTCATGCGAGCAATGATAAAACATGCACTTAAGGGCCAAAATCCTTCATTTTGTGCAACAAATGAGATTCAACTCAAACATGAAATAAAACACCAAGATATATGCCAACAATCGACGCGTCGGTGTCACACCAAGAGCATGAATTAGCATGTATGAGCATCGAAAGCAAGATCAAGCATTCACGATTAACCATGACTTCACATATCAATATCAATGAGTGCACACTTTAAGCACCTTGTTAACAAACATTTCATGCTTTGGCAAATGTAAACAATGGCAACGAGTCGACATGCGACATGCTACAAGACATGAACAAGTATGGTGCAAGTGATAAAGAGAGATTTCAACCAATTCCGGATTTGATCATTATCAACAAGTAGCAACAATTAAGGTTCAAAAACCACAAGGCTCCATGAATTCTCACTCAAAGATCTCAATTAAGCATTTCAACAAACACTTATCATGTAAAAACTCAAAATTAAGCACATATGCTTCAAACACTCAAATAATCAAACACTTAGTATGTGATTTCTTGCATCATAAGCAACATGTATGTATCATCAACAACAATTCACCGGTAAATCTCGAATTCAATCAAATAAACAAGATCAACACGAATCATTCAATCAACAAGCAATTATCATCATCAACTATCATAGATCCATCATCCACAATCAAAAATCATCATGATCAATGTCGAATTAAGCAATAAAATCAATGATCTAGCAAGGTTTAGAGTGAATTTACCGGATCGAACAAAGAGAAAGTGATCGGATGAACACGAATGCGAACACGACGCGAACGAAATCCGAGAGAGGTGAGGGAGAGAGTGGGGCGCAAGCCTTGGAGAGAGGGAAGAGATCCGATTTTGATGATCAACAAGGAAGGAAACTCTTGATTCTTGCTTTGATCTTCATTTGTTCTTGAGATTTGATCTTGAATTGACGAAGATTGATGAAGGTTTTGTGAGTTTTTGTAGTTTTGATCCAAGAAAATTGAGAGAAAATTGAGAGAAAGTGTTTTTGATCTTTTGGGTGAAAATGAAGTTATGAGAGAATGTGAAGATAAATGACTTATATAGTAGAGGTAGAGAAATGCCCAAAACGCCCTTAATTATCTCTTTTTTTTGCTCGTTTTCGAGGAAAAGCAAATCGGTGCGAAGTTTGAGAATAGGACCGACGTCAACCCGAAGATGACTAAAATTATGGATCGTAGCCACGAGAATCGTCTCAATCGGATAAGCGACAAAGAAATTACGCGCATTTGAATGACGAGAAATGCCGATTCATCTGGCGCGACTGTGCAGAATTTTGCGCGTACCGCTCAAAGAACTCGATAAAACTCCATCTTCGGCTCAAAATCTGAACAAGTATGTGTGACGAAGAATCGAAGCTAACGAAATTTCCGAAAGAATGCCGCCAGAATGGGCTTCATACGATAAAAATCGAAGAAGTTATGAATTTTCAAACTCGGCGCGACATACTCGAAAACACACTTTTTACCGAAAGACCGTGACGATCCTTAAAATGCTGGGAGTTTTCGGTGCATAATCAGCCAACGGTCTGAACATATGAAATCTTGGTAATGATAGCACGAAGCTCCAGTTAAATTTTCGAGCTAATCCGACTAGCGGATTAGAAGATATGAATTTTCCGAGATCTGAAACCCTACATTCAGCACTCTTTTCTTTATAAAAATCCAAGTAATTTTCCAATTTCGACTACTTTCCTCAAAGAGTTGGCTTCCGAGCCGAACACAAAAGTTGTAGATATCGTCGAAAAAGTCGGGACCTCGCGGGAATTCAGCTCGTATCACCTTCCAAATGGTATTTATGAATTTTCTCGTATTTTCACCGCTTGAACCATTTTTACATTGCATCTCTTTAAAACCCCAAGAACTCCTTATTGTTATTTTTTCACTTTTCGAACGACGAAATAAACGTCGTTAATAACTTATAGCTCAAATTAAGAGGGCAAATTTTGGGGTGCAACACACAATATATAGAAAAATGTCCCAAAGCGCCAAGTTGTGGTATGCCATTTTAGGCATCAGGCATGTCATCTATTTTTTTGACCACGTAAATAAATCATGGTTTCATTATAGGAATTTTGTTAATGCATTGAGCATAAACTCGAGTAATTATACTCTAATGTCATTGGTTTTTTACGGATCCCTGTCAGGAAGATCGTGATGGCATATTACATTGGATCATTTATTTGTAATTTCCTGTGCACTTATTGTAATGTTATATATATATATATATATATATATATATATATATATATATATATATATATATATATAGGGCATATCATATGAGAATGACATATTTATATGAGAATGTGAGAATGAATCTGAACCATTGCATTTTAAAATAAAAGGTGGAGATTATGAGTAAATCTTTTTTTTCTCTCTCTTGTATCTTGAAATAAATGAAGTAGGAGAGAGAAAAAAAAGATTCACCCATAATCTCCACCATTTATTTTAAAATCCAATGATTTAGATTTATTCTCATATTCTCATATAAATATGTCATTCTCATATGATATGCCCTATATATATATATATATATATATATATATATATATATATATATATATATAAGGGTTCTAGACAAAGGCGACTCTGGCACTCCCGCTTAAGGGTACTGTCGCCCAGGCGACTTCCCAACAAATAAAAGGGGTACGCCCTGAGGATTGATAATATGTATGCACCTCTGCAATTTTTGGCCCCATATTCTAGGTGTGCCATGGGGGAATATAACTCGTTATACCCTATGAGTCAAAAGGGAAGGAGTCCAACATGATTCCTTTGAGAATAGTTGGTCAACAATCCCTCCCTTGGTTATAAGGGAGAAATTACCGACCCTACGGGTTTAGTAAGCCATAGGCCCAAAAAGCCTCTATAAGTACTTCTCCTCTATGAGGATAATGGACAAATCATAACTCATATCTAAAATGATACAAAGCTTCATTTTGATATAAAGCATCTCACTTCTCGTGATCAGGTATTCTAAAACCATCTAAAAACACCGCCGTACAGGGCTTCTCGCTGCCGTGGGCAAGCCCTTACCACCATAAAGTATAATATACCTACAAAGGCCTCTGAGTCCCCATGCCCTTGGAGGAGGAACATGCACACTTGTACTTTTTGACCAGTACACTTATGTTGGTACAACTTTGTTATTTCCCACAACTTATATGGGGAATGTTTCATCTAAGCGAACATCTAGTTCTAGTGCTTCTTCATCCTCTTCCCTTTAGAAATAGGGGCATTTGTAAGCAGTTTCTTAGTAAGGAGGGCCATGAAAAAGGTTCTTGATGAGACTAAATCAGTTTTTGCCATCATGATTTAGTCCTCTAGGGTGTGAAATTTGACCTTCAAGTGGACAGTCGATGAGATTTCTCATATGCTGGCCAGAACAGGCTTTCCTAGGATACAATTGTAAACATAGTTACATTCAATAATCAATAACTTCACCCTAATGATTCTCATTTCTTCCCTAGTTTGTTTGTCCAGTGAGATTTAGACATATCCTATAGGTCTTGTTATCATTTTTCAAAGATTCAAAGACTTCCCCTATAGTATGGTTGATGAATTTGATGTAAAATTAACTTCCTTTATATTTTGGAATACATGATATATTGAATAAACTTCCTTGGTCCACAAACATGACGAACGTCATGACCACCTATTGCCACCTTTATAAATATGGGTGTCTTCTAGTAATGCAACATAGGCATATTCCTCCCCTAAACATCTAGCAAAAGTAACATTAGGCACCTGTTTATATAAATCCTTGTTGAATATGTTATAGAATAAGAACTTGTTTTTTTAGTCACATGTTAAACTTGAATTTTGAAAATACTTCATAATTTTTAACTTCCTATATCCAATTTCAAGTAATATTCATGATTACAAAATTTCATTTAGATATGAATTTTTAAATTTTCAATAATTTCATGGAAATGTTTTCTCAAAATTTTATGGTTAGATGCACTTTATGTTGCATTTTGGGTTCATATTCTTCTACAATGAAGATTTAATTATACCTTGAATAGCTATCCACAAGAATTAAAACTTCATTAATAGATGTTGAATCTATTAACATATCATTTATAGGAATGATGTATCCATTTTTAGGAGTAACAATATTTAAATATCTAAAATATATAAAACTCTTTAAATAAGAATAATTTTTCTTAATAACATGAACTATATTAGATGCACAATTAACGAACATGGAAGTTCGAATAAATTTGGTCTCGAATAGTCTTTTAATCTATACTTTAATCTTTGAAACTACTTCTAGAGCAAAAATCTTCGAGCTTTGTTTGATTTTATTCTTTCATAGTTTCAAAGGTAATCCTTGTTCTACCAAACTTCATTCTAAACCTGCCATATCTTTGTAATTTCAAGCAAAATAATTCTTACACTCTCGAAGAATTTCTACTACTTCTTGTTCTAAATCCTTATCAATAAAAGAACTTGTGTAGATAGGTTTAGGTTTGTCACCTTATTATGATAGTTTGATTTCTTCAAATGGATATTGAGCTTATAGTTTCCTCAATTCATCACATAATCCATTCTCAAAGCCTAAGAGTGTATTTTCAAAAATACTTTCAAGAACCTCTTCAATGTAGTCGTTGCAATGATCTTTAACAGGTTGTAACATAACTTGTTCACCTAAAAAAATTACATCATAATTTAGAATTTGATTCAAATTTGATAGACTTATCATATGATTGCTTCAAATTCAATCATGTGCTCACATTTACTTGGATGACAAAAATACAAAGCAAAAAAGATAAGGTCTAGTTGAGTATAAAGGGGAGTTCATATTATCATCAAATTTCTTCCGTAAAAGAGTATTATTTTCATACGTCTATATTGTTGATTATGGATAGAAACAATAGTGAGTTGGAATTCATGTCCAACCTAATTAAGACAAATGAAATTACTCTAATTTATCTCAAAAACAAATTTAATATAGTATAAATTAATTATAGAACTTCTTATGCACATTGCACATAAAATAGTATTATAAAAAAGGAAGCATGAAGATTTCTGCCATGGATGACAAGAAAGTAATCATTAAAAACATTCAAATTACTATACGAGAAAAGGTAAGATAGTAAATAAACAGGAAAGTATCAAACAAGGAAATTTAGGCGACTATTTTTACACAAGATTAATTGGATCAAAACATCATCATTGGGTCCATAGCTCAGTGGTAGAGCATTTGACTGCAGATCAGGAGGTCACCGGTTCGAACCCGGTTGGGCCCTTTTTAAAATAATTTTTTTTAAAAACAACCACATAAATTAAACATCTTCCGCGTAGGGTAAATAACACTTAAGTCATATCGCAAGAACCTCTAATTAAATTAGCCTAAATTTAGAATTAAAAAAAGAAGAGATTTTGAGTTCTGTTCAGACAATTTGGAATTACTAATTAAAAATATAAAACAAAGAAATTTAAAACCTAATCCTCTGTAAAAATCAATTGTTTTAACAATACTTAATCCATACTTATGATGGTCTTGACCATCAAAATTAAAAAGTTTGAATAAAAATTTTGATCTCCCTGTTATACTAATGTTACATATATATTTTAATTTTTTATAAAAAACTTATATGAAAATACAAATAAAATAACATATAGTTATATATTTTCAAAGATACTATGGTAATTTTGGCGGGACGGGGGATATGTCCCCCGTCTCCGTCCTCGAAGTTCCCTAGGGGATTTTGTTCCCCGTACCCGTACCCGCTCAGGGGGAATTTCCTTATCTTTGGAGTCTCAAACAGAGAAATTTCTATACGGATCACTGCTAGAGGATGCAAATTGACATCTCTGTTAAGAAATCAAGCCTCGTAAAGCTACAACCTATGAATTCTGGCATAAGAAACAATATTCTGCCAAAATAAAATCCTATCAATTCTTTTAGCATTTGAATTAAGAATTAAAATAACAATATAATTAAATAATAAAAAAATAGAATCAATGAAATAACATTAAAACCTCATGGTCTTGACGAAAATGTGGATCAATCCTTAGTTTAGCTTGCCATGAGAAGAAAAATAAAGCTTTGTTCTCAAGTTCTATTGCAAATTCATGTTTTGTTTTATGACCCTCCAATTCTACTAAAAAACAAAAAAAGTATCTATTTGACATATAAATTGACCCAAAACATATTTTTATTAGCAAGACTTCAATTTTGGTCATGAAAACTGAATATTTAACTTATCATCATTATAGACTAGTATCTGACATCAACATAAAACTTTAGTTTTTTCTCGTAATTTTCCAACGCAGACTCATACTTGTCAATATGATACTCATAGCTAGCTCAAGTTATGATTTGCATATCGAGCAAGTACCAAAATATAATTTACTTGAAAAATAAGTAAAAAGAAATAAAATAAAAATCAATTATAATCAAAGTTTAAAAACAAACTAAAAACACTAAAATTAAACTAAAAAAGTTTTCAAAATTTCTGCGTACAAAACCAAAAAATATGTGCCAATGTGCACTGATCAAATCCCTCCTCCCCTCCTCACTTAAGCCTTTCCAAACAAAGCTTACATTTCAAAAAATATTCAAGAATGCAAAGTGGCAAGCAAATCCTCATCCTATGCTTTAAGGAATATGATAATTATGAACAACTTCTTATGACAACAAAGCAAGTAAGAGGGAAAATTAATCATATAAAGCATTATAAGTGATGAGATCCTCACATGATATAAAAATGTTCTCAACTTTCAAGTGTTAGCACTACCCTTTTGTTGAAGTTGGTATTTGTGAGTTTGTTTGAAGTCCCACGTTGCTTAGGTTCCCGGACTGTTGGGTGTATAAATATGTGAGGACAACCTCACCTCTTGAGCTAGCTTTTGAGGTTGAGATCCAAGCATATTTAACTTGGTATCAGAGCCGGGTTAAGGACTGCAATGTGGGCGTTTGGCCCATGCCCACGCTAGGCGTGAGGGTGGGTGTTGAAGTTGGTATTTGTGAGTTTGTTTGAAATCCCACATTGCTTAGGTTCCCGGACTGTTGGGTGTATAAATATGTGAGGACAACTTCACCTCTTGAGCTAGCTTTTGAGATTGAGATCCAAGCATATTTAACACCTTTAACATCTACACTTGATATATATAACGAAATGGAAATGTTACTTATAAAATCTAAATTATACCTTCCCCACACTAAAATCACATATTTTTCTCAATGAAAGAAACAAATATTAAATAAGAGTAGGAAAAAGGAACTCCTTGTTCAAACTGCATTGTAAGTAGGTATTTTTTTCAAGGAAAGCTCTTCTGTTGTTGCATGTTCAAGCACATAATTTTTATGGAACAGATTGAGGCGTTATCCATTGAATTTGAAAACTTTATCAGTATCTTCACTTTTTATTTCTACTGCATCGTAAAAAAATTTAGTACCAATAAAAGGGTCAATCTACTTGGATCAAAGTTTTTTCTTATAAATTATGGAGTTCTCATAAGCTTCCAACCTAAGCTCTTCAAGTTGTTGCAATAGAAGTTTTTTCTCCAAACCTGCTTTCTCCATTTCAATATTATAATTTTTGGCAGTCAAATATTGAAAATTTGTGTTCTTTGTTTATGACCGTCCAGTTCTACTAAAAATATAAATAAATAGTACAAATTTCGGATTCTAAGAACACTAGACCAAAAAAGACAAACCAATCAAAAACAATTTTTATTAGCAAGACTTCAAGGTAGCTAACAAAAACCAAATATTTGATAAAAAATAGAGTTTCGAACTAGTCTTTGTTATCAACATTTAATTTATAGCTTTTCTCGTAGCTTTTCAATGCATACTCTTATGCATCAATTTGATACTTGTAATTCAAGTTATAACTTACACAATGATTAATTGTGAAAATACAATTTATTCTAAAATTAAGTAAAAGAAATAAACTAAAACTCAATGACCCCAATTTAAAAACATAATTAAAATCAAAATTAAAATAAAGAATTTTTTAAATGTCGAATTACAAAGTTTAAAAAGATATGTCAAAATGCACTTATTAAAATACTATCAACATAATGTACCAACACCATTGCTATAACACTTGAAATAACTATAAATACCCACACAAAAAATCATACCAAAACCTACCGTTCAACGAGTCATAACTTGTTTTCATAGCAAAAAAATTATTAATAGGTTTGTGCACATAAACAACACTAACCAAATGCTACAAACTGTGATTTAAACACAGACAACAAATAACAACAATAAGTAAACATAGAAAGAACAAATTATTAGTATTAATTTTTAAAGAATATATTATAATTAAAAGAAAATTATAAATATAATAGTCAAAGAGATGTACTGTATTTGAACTTTAACCATTTCACATGTTCAAGAACATAGATAAAAAGCAATTGATCCACCACTTACTACCATAGTAGAAGGATTCAACCACATCTCAAATATTATTGTTCTTTTATGACAGAAAGAGCAACAAAAAAGAAGAAAAGTTGTAACCAATGACGGATCCAAGACCTTGGTATAGTAGGTGAAAAATGTTAAACCCTAATAAAAATCATAGTTATAAATTTTTTGAATAGTAATTATATCTTTTTAACTCAAAATGGTAATTATATCTACTATTTAATAATTACTACAAATAAATAATTTTAATTAGGTTGAGAAATAGATTTTACCTCGGTGATCAGTCACCATTTGTATTGTGTTTTCATCAATCTTTTAGCAACAATCGCATCATCTCGGTAAAAAAATTGTCTGTCTTTTATAGTTTTCGTTGTTATTTTTAATGTTTTGTTGAATTTATGTGTTTTGCTTTGATGATTAAAAACTCATGCCATTTAAGGTGCTTTGGTGCTTGTTTTGGTAGTAATTATGTGTCAGGTTGATGCTCTAAAGTCCGTAAGAAAAATGCAGAACCAAACAAATGCGATTCGAAGTAAAAAATAAAGATATGACGCATACAATGGCCTGACACGGGTGCCATTGTTGGCTGACACAGCCCGTGTCAGGAAGCAGGAGGAAACAAAGGGAATGTGGCAAGTCAGTGGCCTGACACGGGTGCCCGTGTCACCGGACACGGCCCGTGTCAGGAAGCCTGGGGGGAAAATTCCATCCATAGCATTGGCAGAGGGACAACACGGGTGCCCGTGTCATAGGACACGACCCGTGTTGGCAGGCGCGAGCAAATTGTCCAATTTTTATGTTTTTGATAGCCTCAACTTCAGCAAGGGTAGTTCGGACTTTTTGCGTGTTTTAAACTTGAATCAACACTATTTAAACCTAATTCTTATGAGGATTGGGGACATCTTGGATCATAGATGATAGAAATTCACAGAGAACGAAGGAGAGAGCAAGGGTTTTGGAAGAAGATCTTCAAGAGTACTCGCAATTGGAGATCACATCAACCGATAAATTCTTGTAATGTCAACAATTACATGTGTTATTTCCTTTATCAGTATGAGGAGCTAAACAATTATTATGTTAGGGATACGTCCCTGGATCGCTATATTGTGATGGATTGATTTACCGTTAATTTACGTATTGAGAGTTTTTATGCATTAAGTTTATGATTCAAAGTGTTTCATGCTTCATTTTATTGGAAAATATTGTGATGATTTACGGTTAAGGTGTTTACGGTGATTTCCGGTAAACAACCGCTAGTCTTCCAAACTATAATAAATATGATTTGGTTACTCGCAGGATCGACTAGATTGATCCTAGGACACATAGTCAAGAAGATTGTCATCAACGTTCATTCGAACCATATTCATTATTTGTCTTCTTCAATAAGCGTTGTTCGATTAAAGAACAAATAGTCTTGACAATCACTTTGTTATATATAAATGTGATTTCAGCGAAAAGATAAGTAACATAACATAGAAAATTAAAAGGACTATTGAAACGTAAAGAATCTTAAACTGCAGAAATGTAAAAGACTTTGAAAGTAAATAACATGAAAGTAATTCGAAAGTAAATGACGTTAAAGTAAAGATACAGAAATGTAAATGGCAAGAAGTAAACGAAATGCAGTAATTCTGGAAAATATTTAAAAGCAAAGGGTAATACACATGTATTAAAATGGTGGTGTCATACGTACATTTTCTCAGCGAACTCTTTCTCTTAACGCTTGATACTTGAGTAAATATGTGAGTGATTTGTACAAAATGAACACACAGAATCCTAACACTAAGACTCCTATTTATACTAGTTTCGACCTTAACGGTCCTATACTAATCTGCTGCCACGTTTCTCATAAAAACTTCTAGCGATGCCATCTGTTACTTGGACAGTTACGAAACCGTCTTCGAATTTCAAATCTTCCCGCCTGAGTCTGTCTTCGACGCGTGGCAGTGTATTAAACAAACACTACGAAAAAAACACGCTAAGTAGTAATACTTGAATATATTTACAAATTTGTCTAAGTCCCCGAAGACACATACTTTTCACTAGCTTTAAATATTCATTATCTTCATAGTGAACTTAGAAATCTTTACTCTCGAAGCATGACCATCAGTAGCCATTCTTTTATTTTTAAGGGATGGCCATCAGTAACCATCTTTCCTTCGATTTTCTACTTCTTCGAAGGATAAATAATATAAAATGAAATCTTCAGCTAACAAATTGCCCCCAATAAATGCCTGTTTCGAGAGTCAACAGAAATAGGCGTTTCTTGTCATTATAAGATTTCGTTCTTTATTGATCTTTGAGAGTTCCAAGACTGCTGACTAACGTCATAATCATTGATGACCCTGTTTCCGAAACGTCTTGTCATTTTCAAAGATGTCTTCTCATAACTTACATTCCCACGTTTTAACCTTACTTCTTGATCATTACTCCTACATACTAGGAGTGAAGCTAACTTTATTCGACCGCCGTTGGATTAAATCACCAGCCGCCACGTGTTCTTTGGATTTTACCCAAAAGATTTAAAAAGGGTTTCCGTTAAACCTTTAAATACTTGGTCTTGCACTTCTACATAACCTTTCATTCCTATTTCTTCATCTTCTTCAAAAAAACCAAACATCTTCAATCTCTTCAAAATCTCGTTCTCTTAATCAGAAATTTCTCTATGGCTTCATCTTCAAATGTTCTTCAACCTGCTCTGAAGCTCCAATCAACAACACGGTCTGGGGAACGAGAGCACGTTCAAAACCCTAACACCGAAGAAATACGCGCTATTTACGCTTCCCAGGTAATCATTCCCTTTGAACTTTCTGGAAAATCTCTCGCTTTTATGGGTCCATTACCAGGTGAAAATATCCCATCTCTGAATAAATTCTTCCCTGCTTATTACAAGACTAGACCATTAGTTAGCAAAATTAGGATAGATGAAGATGGTTGTTCTCCCTCAGGAAAATCTGCTAACATGGAAGAAACTCCAACTGTAACTCCTTTAGCTTTAGCGAAAATTAGGGTAAACTATATGACCAACTCTGTAAAAGTGTTTAGGTCAATTCCTTTGGCCAAGGATCCTGATTTGTACTATGCCTGGTTAGAAAAAGTAGAGAAACAGAAAGAACCCTTCTGGAAATCGTTAGGAATATACGATTTGATTCAACTGTCAAAGACAGGTTTAGAATACAACCAACCCATGTTAGTAGCAGCGGTTCACTTTTGGGATGCTTCTCACAACACTTTCCATCTCCCCTGTGGAATGGTTACCCCTACTCTTTTTGATGTGGCTGCGATTACAGGACTTCGACCAACTGGCGAAACCTTCGATCCTAACGAAATGGATAATGATACTATTGGTTTTAATGACTCACAAGTCACTTATACTGCATTCATCCAGAAGCATCATATTACCACCGAAACGGCAGTATCCGATGAAGAACATATTGCTTTTCTAGCGCTATGGCTTTCACGATGTGCCTTCTGCTCAAGATCTATTCAAGTTGCAAAGAGATACCTTTGCATGGCTAATCAGTTGCATGCTGGAAAAAAGCTCAACCTCAGCCAACTGCTTTTAGGGTCTCTTTATGAAAACCTCAGCGAAGCTGCAACCCTCACCAAGAATTTCAAATCTGGTAGTTTACTTTATGCTGGCCCTTTCTGGCTATTACAATTGTGGCTTAATGCTACATTCGAAACTCATCTTCCCTTTCGAGGAAACGTCAATGAGGAGGATAGCAAAATCAAGAATCGAACTATAGAAGGGACCAGGTTAGCTTACCTAACTCCAAAAGAAGAAATTGGAAAGCTTCGTGAACACTTCTTGGCGTATTCAATGATGTTTGCCCGGCGTAACCAGTTCGATCCTTCTATGGCCCCCTTTGTACACAGAACAATAGGTCCTGAATGGTTTACTCGAAAATTTCCATCAACATCTCAGGATCAACAAACTGAGTCTATGGAAATTTGGGAAGCCTTTCTGACTCCAAGGTTATTTTCCCATCGCCTTCGACCATCAAAAGGTCAATGTATTCTCATGTGTGTCATACCCCAAAATTTGCCCATGTTATTTTCCACACATAAAATCAAAACAAAAGACAAAGCTCCAAAACATACTCTCCTATACAAAAGCTCTGAACTAGGGTTTGATTAATTCAATGGAAAATCATTGAATCAATGGCTCAAGATGGTTCCATAGGGTCACTAACATCCCAAAGTATCTCCATATAAAGTTTCAAGTCAAACAGAGCAAATTTAGTCCCTCAAATCCTGATTAGGTCAACAGTCGACTCCCAAGGGCAAAACAGTCATTTCAAGTCAATATACAGTCAAAATTCAAGATATTTGGTCAACAACATCCTCATAACCCTAAAATCATCATTTGATCAAGGTTTGATCATGATGATGCGAGGAAAGATCAGAAAAGTCAAAAGTTACTATTTTGGGCATGAACTGAAAAAGTCAACCAAACTTTGGAAATTCACCAAATATTCATACTTCATCAGAAAAATTCCCACTAAAGCTCATTTTAAAGGGAATTCATTCCTCTATCCAATGGTCCAAGAGTCGGAGCTCGTAGGTCAATGGTTTAAGAGATATGACTTCATACATTACAGGTCCTTTTCAAAAGTCAACAAAAGTCACTTTTTTCAAAAAGGACATACAAGGAGCATGGAAAATGATTTTGATATGAGACCAAAGACACTGGTTAGAGGACTCTCCAAGGTTTCTAAAATGTCTTAGAACACTTCCATACCTCAAAAATTGAGGGAGATAGGCCTTGTCAAAGTTGGGCCATTTTGGAGGGAAAAATGTGAAGAAACTCAAGTATTTTGCAAATGGGCCCAAAATCATTTGATTCAATCTTGGTCCACAAGTCATCCAAAGCCTAGAAGCCAATCCCCACGAATTTATCTGATTTAATTAATTTATTTTTGATTTTTATTCAATTTAAAAAGAGTTAAAATCAATTAAATTGAAACAAAATCAAATATTTGATATAAAAATATGTGGGACACAATTTCAATCTCCATTTAATCCATATATTCAATACAAATTCGTGGCCAGCAAGATTGGTGTGATTAAAACAAATTTGGACAACTTTAGAAAGATTGAAAAAATCAAATTTCCAAAGAGTGCAAAAATTGATTCATAAGGATTCTCTTCACAATTAGCAACCCTAATTCTTCTAATATATATACATAACAAGTCCAAATAGCAAGGGGACGAAAATCTGCAGATCAGAGTACCCTAGCTAGCTCCAAAAAGTGCAAGAACATCCAATTTCGATTTTGCAGTTGCAGGCTAGTTCAAGAGGACCTAAGCGCTCAAACATCTCCACCAAGACTCTCTGAACCTATTTGAATCATTACACGCAATCAAAACTTCCAGAACAACCTCCATTAAGGACAGGTTCGCCGCGAATTTCTTTGATCTGTACTCATCGATTCATAGCATATAATCATGATTTAGATGCATATTATTGTTTGTTATGGTGTGCAGAATGATTCTGGACATTTAATTGAATTTCTGTGCGCGTTTAGGGACAATTGCTTTGTTAGGGTTCGTCCTTTATTTTTGGGGTTTTTCTATTTAGAAAGTTTTGGATCCTGAAAGTGGTACAGGTGAAGTCGCATGGATTAAAGATTCATGAATATGGCTTTAGATCTAATTTTCGCATGCGTTTGAGTGTCTTTGCAGTTCACAGGTGTAATAGGTACGATGCTTTTATGGCTAATATGTTAAAAGCGCTGTGAAAAGCTCATTTGCAGGTTTCAGTGGAGAAGATGATGATTTGTCATCACCTCGTTGGTTGATTCGAACTTAGCGCGCGTTTTGTTTGTAATACGTGGTAGTTTTGTATATTATGCTTCTAACGCGTTCCTTTTCCAAAAAGCGCACTTGGCTCAGATGGCAACGCGCATTCTTGATAAACCATAAGGGGGCCGGTTCGAATCCTACCCCAAACATATTCTTTTTTCAAAGAACTAACTTGCAGATCTCCTGTGTCTCACACTTGAGTGCCTACCACACGCCCTCACCACAGCGTCGTTGGATGATGATTACCCACGGATCCAACGCATCTAAGGCCTGGAGTGCATATCATGGTCCTCAACTTGCCCACACACAACCATAAGCTCACCACATGGAATATAAGCTGAGTATTTTTTAATTTCTTATTTACTTTTAATTATGCAACATTATTTTGTTTATTTTATTTTTGATTTATATATTTCTTTTTTCTAAAAAATTCCTTTTAATAAAATCATTCTAAATTTTTATTTCTTTCTCACAACAGGCATAAGGATGATAAAAAAGTTTTATTTAATTTTTTAAATGTTTTTGATATACATAATCATTTAATTTAAATTACTTAATTAATTATAAAGATTTTTGTTAATTGGTATATTTGACCGAAACCCTATTTTCATTGAATTAATTAATTAGGTTAAAAACCAATAATTAATTAATTTAACTTTTATTTATTCTATTAACCATAGTTAACTTGTGCCCTAATCAGGGTTTAGGACGAACATTCATATACACTGAAAAATTTTCTTTTCTGTTTATGCCTTTTCAGGGTTATCGACATGGTTCACTCCGACAACGCGCCTGATCAAAAAACCAGAGCTAAGTATCTTATATTTAAAGCATATTTTATTTTCTTTTAAAATCAGGGGTTTGTCTTGCCTTCACTATTTCTGCCTTTGCCTTTTTCAGGGTTACCCCCGAGGCTTTCCGCCAACCATATCAGATCAAATTCGAAGCTAAGTGTCTTTTATTATTATTTTATTTATTAATTTCATTATTTTTACTTTTATGGTTAATGAAGTTTGCCCATGAACTTGATAATGCACTCATTCTCTGCTTTCTGTCTCCCCCTTCTCCTTTTCAGGGTTCGTTGATTGCCAAAGCTACGAGTTTGGTATCCCTAAACTCTAATCTTTTATTTTTCTGTTTAATTATTACTTGTGTCAAACCCTATTAAGGGATCCGCTGGTTACAATTTCCCTCCCCCATATTACTGTTTCTTGCCTTATATTATCTGCGTGGTTAGTAAAATAGGGAGTGGCAACCATGAATTGAATTTAGAATCGCTAATTTACAAGATAATATAATTGAATATAATCACGTGATTGGTGCACACACGCACGCTTTTGGGTAACCTCTCTGTTGCCTGTTGCCTGTTGCCTTGTTGCCTTGTTGCCTGTTGCCGGTTGCCTTTGTGTTTTTTGCAGAATAAGCCATGTCCCTCGAATATGAGGATACCTCAGCCATGCTGCCTCGATAACTAAAGGTCATGCGACCCTAAATGATGCTGCCTTCGATACACAAATATGACCTTGACCCTCGGAAGTTGCCTACGGAAAAAGGCTGAGGTATCTTCTGGCTGCCTACGAATAAGGCTTATTCTGATCCTTGCCTTAGATTACCTGCCCTTCTATGGCATGGGATAGTCTTATGGCAAAGGATGCTTCGACGACCCTTCAACCTCCAAACGAAAGGCTTCCTGCCCTCTTATGGCAAGGATAGACCCTTTCATTCTGAAAGGCTAAAAAGAGACCTATCATCTGAGTTTAAGGTAATTGCCCCTAATTGCCTTGCAATGCTCATCTTTAATATTCTTTCTCACAATTCTTCGAAAACTGGCTACGCTCATTTACGAGCTAAAGTCCAGTTTTTTCTTTCATCTACCTTTTTTTAAAAAACAAACGAGCAAGCAAAGCAATTAAGAGCCCATGGAAAACCATGGATGCAAAGGGTGCCTTACACCTTCCCTTTGCATAAATTACCCCCCGAACTTAGATTTCTTTAAAAAGGTTTTTTTTCTGTTTCTTTTTGCCTTTCCGAATTTGTTTGGATAAAATAAAAGTCGGTGGCGACTCTTGCTTACCGCGACATTTTCGATCGATAAAAAGTCAGTTCACCGTATTACAGAACTGGCGACTCTGCTGGGGATAAAATCCGATAAAAGAGGGGTTACCTTAAAAGTTTAGGATTCACTTTAAATGTTTTCTATTGTTTGCTTTGTTTGTTTTATTTTTCAGGGGCGTTTTGGGAATTAACTGAAGGACGAATCCTACACCCGGATTCAAGTACATCTAAGATAGGAAGTGGCATAGTCATGGCGACCTCCTTCATGTATGTGGAGGACTGGTCAATATGAGAGTTCACGCTTGAGTTAGGCCTTTATAGGTGTTTACATGCTTCTCTTGTATGAGGGAGGTTCGTGTGGATACCTGTGGGTGAGTCGGAGCTCAAGGACCGTTAGTAACCTTTAACCCATCCTGACTTTTAGGAACGTAGTGGGGGGACTACTCTTGATGTATGTTGAGAGCATAGCCGCTACCCGATACTACAGCTCAGATAGGTTCTTTCTCAAAGTATCATTGCATGGTATGTATGTATCATGTTCGAGGGTGCTTTAGGAGGGCTGACAATTCTGAGTAACTTGGTAGAACCCGTTGCTGAAATCTCCTTATCCATAGAAATACCCTTGGGAAGGACACCTGATCAGACCCCATGCAAGCCTTAAGCCAAAAATTGTGTGACTTGTGTGACTTGCGTGACTTGTGTGACTTGTTTGCGTTTGCTACTAACCTTCGCTTCCTTGCAGGTTTTAAAAGGACTTGTTTGTCCTTACTATCTCACACTATGACAAATGAATTTCATTCGCATAACATCATGACATCATGACATCATAAGCATAACATGATTAACTAACCCTTTCAAGGATCTTAGGAATTTAGGGCGCACAATTTCAGGTGCCCTTATCAAAGACTGAATTCCTATCAAGGGGCAAGAGGATTTATTTTCCTCTGGCCGCATACCTTCCAATTCAGAGACACAGTACCTATCAAGGGGCAAGAGGATTTATTTTCCTCTAGCCATATACTTTCAAATTCAGAAGTATCCCGAATCAAAGGCGATGACCCACTCGATATGGTGAGCTTGATTCTCAAAGAAAGACGTTCAAAGACAAAGTTCAGATGTCTTCAAATAAGGACGCGGCCAAATCATTTTCTAATGTTGCTAACTAAACGCCTAAAGATCCTTGAAAGTATTGCATTCGCATTCATAACATCGCATAACAGGTTTCTTACAATAGGTCTCTCATCCTTCCTCACTGTTTATTTCAGCATCATGGATCTCGAACAATCTGTCAAGGATCTCCAAGCTCAGAATACTGAATTTCAAGCTTTGATCCTGAACTTGTCCAAGGGGCAAGATGAACTGAAAGCCCTTCTGACTAAGAAGACAAAAACTCAGAAACCTAAAGGGGTGATCAACTTGGGAAGAAGGTTCAAAGGCCGTCCTAAGAAGGCCGAAGATGCTGAAATCCCTAAGGATGAGGAAGGAGAAGAGCATGATGGTGACACTGAAGGTAATGGGGATTTTGACGGCCAAGATGAGAGCGAAGAAGAGTATCCCGAAGACGAGGATGAATATGATGAGAAGTATAGGCTACTGGAAGAGCGTCTGAGAAGCGTGGAAATTCAGAAGGTACCTGGGCTGGACTTTGAAGAACTGGGACTCGTTCCTGGGGTTGTTATTCCTCCAAAATTCAAGACTCCCGCCTTTGCTAAATATGATGGAATCTCCTGTCCCAAGATGCACTTAAGGTCTTATGTAAGGAAGATTCAGCCTCACACTGCTGACAAGAGGCTCTGGATCCATTTCTTTCAGGAAAGTTTATCTGGAACTCAGCTTGAATGGTACTATCAACTCGAGAGTGTCAACATCCGTACCTGGGAAGATTTGGTTGTTGCTTTTTATCAGCAATACCAATACAATTCTGATCTCGCGCCAACTCGCATGCAACTACAAAGCATGTCTATGGGATCTAAGGAAAGTTTCAAGGAGTATGCTCAAAAGTGGAGAGATCTAGCTGGAAGAGTCAAACCCTCTCTAGCTGACAGAGAATTGGTCGATATGTTCATGAGTACACTGACTGGTCCTTTTTATAGCCATTTGCTGGGAAGTTCATCATCTGGATTCACTGAACTCATACTGATTGGGGAACGTGTAGAGAATGGCATTCGAAGTGGTAAGATTCAAGTGGCTGCATCCTCAGGTACCACAAAGAAGCATTTCAATGGGAGGTCAAATTCCAATGCTGTGTATGGGCAGAAAAGGATAAACCATGATCAATCTATTGGGGCAATTCTAAGCTCCACACCGGCGCCTCAACAAGGCCGTCAAAACAAACAAGATACACCAAGACGTCAATTCACAAAGATCAATATGTCGTTAGCTCAAGCTTTACAACATCTGCTAAAGGAAAATTTGATCACCCTTAGGGATCCTCCTAAGAATCCTAACACCTCTGCTCCTAGTTACAAGCCCAATGCGAGATGCGCATATCATTCTAATAGTCTTGGACATGACACAGAGAATTGTTGGCCATTGAAGAACAAGATCCAAGATATGATCGACGCCGGTGAAATTGAGTTCGACACCCCTGCAACTCCTAATGTGATCACTGCTCCCATGCCTAATCACAACAAGATTGCTAATGCTATGGATGGCTAGAAGGATGAACTTTTTAGATCATTAGATTTACTTTCATTTGCAATTTCTATTCTGTTTGTTTAAACATTCGACTTATGATAGACATTATCTGTTTCAATAATTATCATCAGTGCATTGCATATGTTTGTCTTGAATACATTATTTCGTTACCACTCATTTTAAAATTGCGTATTTACTTTGCATATGTTTTGTGCTTATTCAACTCCTGCTAAGCTGTAAACCTTTTGAGGGAGGATGACGAAAATAATACCGCAACCTCATACAGTATGCTTTTGAGCGGACTATGCTGAAGATGTACAGGCATTGTTTCGATTCCTAAACAGTGGAGATATAAGGATGTTAATCCCTCGTCAACCCCTTTGAGCCTAAGAAGTAGAAGTTTCTTTCTTGTACTAATTAAAACCCTTGATCATAACCTGGGGCAGGGTAGTTCTCAGTTAATTTGGCTGTGCATTCTATTTTAAGAGAATCATTCAGTACACCTTTCAACAAAGGTTTCAATCACAAGCGTTCATCCGCACACATCAAAGAAGTATGGGAGATGCCAATCAAAAGCCAATAATGCTTCATCAATCATTAAGCAAGACAGTCAATGTCTTTCAAAGAAAAAAAATGAATGAAAAAACATATATACAAAGAAAAGCCTGCTAAGTCAAAAATCAAAAAGAAGACTTAGGCAAAAATCAAGGTGTCTCGCTGACTGTATGCTCAAAATAGACAGTTCAGGCAAACGTTAGGGATATCAAAAAGATGAAAGAAGAGAAGTCAATAAATTCCTGAACAACACAATGTTGTGACTACCAAAAGGAAGAAGTGTCTGCCATCTCAAAAAGTTCTCTTTGTTTGTGAACCATCATCATTATCAAAGGTGCAAATCCAAGAGTCTCTTGGAACCTGAATGCATAAGTTGAGACTAAATGAGTTTAGGACTGAAGATCATCACGAAGAGGGGTGGGTACAATCAAATTTTGAGCCTTTGTCCTTTGTTTCTTAAACCGTGAACCAAGCCACGTTACAACCCTTGAAAGTCCTAACTGAAGCATGGTTAGTTCGAAAGCATACTGTCATAACAAAGGTATCCCGACTCCTTAAGGTTTACCTAAAATGCTGAGTTGATATTTCTCTTTTACAAACATCACATTGTTACAAATAGCATGTTTTTACAAATATCACGCTTCTACATCTTCGGTTTTAATGTTTTTCAAAAACTCGAGACAAACGTATGCATTGCATCTCACGAATACATTATTAAACATATCCTGCTACATAATTTCAAATGTTAGCATCAGAAAGAACTTGCACAGAGTACAACTAATGACTGAAAGTTATCCCGACAAAACAAAATTACTCCAAGAAGTCATGTCTCTTACGTATACAAGGGGCATGACGCGTTTTGCCCAATCAATCTGAGGCAATCAATTCGAGATTCCGAGACTCTCTCATGGATGGTCGAACAATCAGGGGCATGCATCCAAGCATATCTAAAGCTACTCCCCAATCAACGCGAGACATTGTCATGAGCCTATAATTACTGGGGGCATATTGCCCATAGTGTACATCTCACAAAGACCTCGTGAGGCGAACCTTTCCAAAGTTCCTGTTAACTGGGGCAAATCTATGCAAGTCCAGTTCAACATTTCGATCAATACTCAGTAGCGTGTCCTGAATCGAGTAGTAAATAACTATGATACTGGGGGCAACTCTCAAGACACCCACATCTCCCCACAGAGCCAGAAGATCATATCCCCTCAGAGTAATCATTAAAAAGATATCTTCAAATGTGCTCGTCCCAACAAAGACATGACTCCCCAACAGAGTTTACATCTTCGACACTATTATTTCTCCAACAAGTTGCTCTTCTTCAACATGGTCCATTTATATCTCTAAATCAGGGTACATCAAATTACTGATCATCCCCAAGCAGAAACCGTAAATCCCCAGCTGAACATCTTCAAAGATACAGAGATTTATTTTCTCAATCAAGACAACATGAATCATATTCACATATCACATGTCATAAACATATTCATACAATTGCATACATGTTCATACATAATACATAAAACAGCGCGACAATTGCATACATAACATACGAGGTCCTCATTTATTTTGAGAATCCCGTCACATAAACACATTGCATGCATCATGACATGGCATAAAGAAAACTAACCTCTACTTTTCAGGATACCACTATCTCCATTTACAAGAGTTAAGTCGACACCTTTGACGGTTCCTTAACAATCTATTTTCAAGTATTAAGTCGATACCTTTGACGGTTCCTTAATATATCAAGAGTTAAGTCGACACCTTTGACGGTTCCTTAACGACACACTTCAGATATAAGTCGACACCTTTGACGGTTCCTTATACAATCTATCTACATATCTGAGTCGATACCTTTGACGGTGCCTCAATGATATGCTTCAGATATAAGTCGACACCTTTGACGGTTCCTTATACAATCTATCTGCATATCTGAGTCGATACCTTTGACGGTGCCTCAATGATATGCTTCAAAGTTAAGTCGACACCTTTGACGGTTCCTTAACAACCCACATCAAGAGTTAAGTCGACACCTTTGACGGTTCCTTAACAACACATTTCAGATATAAGTCGACACCTTTGACGGTTCCTTATACAATCTATCTGCATATCTGAGTCGATACCTTTGACGGTGCCTCAATGATATGCTTCAAATTTAAGTCGATACCTTTGACGGTTCCTTAACAACACATTTCAGATATAAGTCGACACCTTTGACGGTTCCTTATACAATCTATCTGCATATCTGAGTCGATACCTTTGACGGTGCCTCAATGATATGCTTCAAATTTAAGTCGATACCTTTGACGGTTCCTTAAACAACCCAACACAGATTTAAGTCGATACCTTTGACGGTTCCTTAAACAACCCAACACAGATTTAAGTCGATACCTTTGACGGTTCCTTAAACAACCCAACACAGATTTGAGTCGATACCTTTGACGGTTCCTCAACATTCAAAAAAGGGAAGACAACAAAAGCAGAAATTTTGCAACAATCCATACTCCAACAACTATCAGATGGCATCTACAAACCCATCGCCGACAAAAGTCCCTACTGCAAATAGGGCAAATTTCTTGGTATTCTAGTGTTCAATCATCTTCCACCTTCAGATACGGACTGGCATACAGACCACTCTACATCTTCAGGTTTAAGATAATTGAACAGGGGCAGCTGTCATACCCCAAAATTTTCCCATGTTATTTTCCACACATAAAATCAAAACAAAAGACAAAGCTCCAAAACACACTCTCCTATACAAAAGCTCTGAACTAGGGTTTGATTAATTCAATGGAAAATCATTGAATCAATGGCTCAAGATGGTTCCATAGGGTCACTAACATCCCAAAGTATCTCCATATAAAGTTTCAAGTCAAACAGAGCAAATTTAGTCCCTCAAATCCTGATTAGGTCAACAGTCGACTCCCAAGGGCAAAACAGTCATTTCAAGTCAATATACAGTCAAAATTCAAGATATTTGGTCAACAACATCCTCATAACCCTAAAATCATCATTTGATCAAGGTTTGATCATGATGATGCGAGGAAAGATCAGAAAAGTCAAAAGTCAAAAGTTACTATTTTGGGCATGAACTGAAAAAGTCAACCAAACTTTGGAAATTCACCAAATATTCATACTTCATCAGAAAAATTCCCACTAAAGCTCATTTTAAAGGGAATTCATTCCTCTATCCAATGGTCCAAGAGTCGGAGCTCGTAGGTCAATGGTTTAAGAGATATGACTTCATACATTACAGGTCCTTTTCAAAAGTCAACAAAAGTCACTTTTTTCAAAAAGGACATACAAGGAGCATGGAAAATGATTTTGATATGAGACCAAAGACACTGGTTAGAGGACTCTCCAAGGTTTCTAAAATGTCTTAGAACACTTCCATACCTCAAAAATTGAGGGAGATAGGCCTTGTCGACTAGATTGATCCTAGGACACATAGTCAAGAAGATTGTCATCAACGTTCATTCGAACCATATTCATTATTTGTCTTCTTCAATAAGCGTTGTTCGATTAAAGAACAAATAGTCTTGACAATCACTTTGTTATATATAAATGTGATTTCAGCGAAAAGATAAGTAACATAACATAGAAAATTAAAAGGACTATTGAAACGTAAAGAATCTTAAACTGCAGAAATGTAAAAGACTTTGAAAGTAAATAACATGAAAGTAATTCGAAAGTAAATGACGTTAAAGTAAAGATACAGAAATGTAAATGGCAAGAAGTAAACGAAATGCAGTAATTCTGGAAAATATTTAAAAGCAAAGGGTAATACACATGTATTAAAATGGTGGTGTCATACGTACATTTTCTCAGCGAACTCTTTCTCTTAACGCTTGATACTTGAGTAAATATGTGAGTGATTTGTACAAAATGAACACACAGAATCCTAACACTAAGACTCCTATTTATACTAGTTTCGACCTTAACGGTCCTATACTAATCTGCTGCCACGTTTCTCATAAAAAGCGATGCCATCTGTTACTTGGACAGTTACGAAACCGTCTTCGAATTTCAAATCTTCCCGCCTGAGTCTGTCTTCGACGCGTGGCAGTGTATTAAACAAACACTACGAAAAAAACACGCTAAGTAGTAATACTTGAATATATTTACAAATTTGTCTAAGTCCCCGAAGACACATACTTTTCACTAGCTTTCAATATTCATTATCTTCATAGTGAACTTAGAAATCTTTACTCTCGAAGCATGACCATCAGTAGCCATTCTTTTATTTTTAAGGGATGGCCATCAGTAACCATCTTTCCTTCGAGTTTCTACTTCTTCGAAGGATAAATAATATAAAACGAAATCTTCAGCTAACATAAGGTTAGGTCGGACAAACCACCTTAACGCTTTTTGAATTTCAACACTATCGGTAAACCACTTAGGAATAAGGATTTAACTGTAGTGATCATCTATTCTTGGTTATATTCATATAGATATTGATATGCGATTTAGTGGTCAAGGAATTAAAACTGAATTTTAATATCAAAAAGGTTTACACCTAAGGAATTAGGGTAAACTAATATTGAGAATTGATACTTAAGCATATTAATGAATCTTTCGTAAAATAGCAGTTACATGATTCACAAGGCAGTTCATACATCTACCCTAGCATATTCCATCATTCTTGTATCAAATCAACTTACTTTTTGCTTAATTTTATTATTTTCATTTTAAGTTAATAAAATCAACCCAAATCAATACCCGATATTCTTTTGTTCAATTGAATTATAATTGCCTCTTATAGGTCACAACAGTCCTCGAGATCGATACTTGGATAACCTCCACTTTAATTACTACATCGGTTAAAAAGTAGTACACTTGCTAATCAACCAATCACTCGGTTTGATGATTGAGGTAAAGAAAAGTGTTATATAAAGTGTGCCATTTTCCCTCTTGGTTGAAATGCTGTCATACCCCAAAATTTTCCCATCTTATTTCTCTAAAATCAAACTCATGTCAAAGTTCAATGCTCAAAGACACCTCCTCCTAAACAATGGTTTAAGGAATTAGGGTTTTGACTTCTCTGAAGAAAATGAATGAATCAAAAGCTCCAAATCATTTCATATGGCTTATGATGTTTCAAACTATCTCCATGACAAAATTCAAGTTTCAATTCCAAGGATTAACCACTCAATTGCTCAGAAAGTCAACAGTCGACTAGATTGACCTAAAAGTCAACTGTGGTCAAAGTACTGTCAAAACTCCTGATTTTTTGTCAACAACCTTATTTTGAAGTGTAATTCATCATTTGATCAAGGATTGATCATGATTCATCAAGAAAAGATCAGAAATCAACAAAACCAAAAGTTTCTAAATTAGGGTTTTCATAGGAGAAAGTCAACTGAACTTTGACCAGCCATAACTTTCACATGGAATATCAAAAATGTCTCATCCAAAGCTCATTTTGAAGGAAATTGAATTCTCTACAATTTTGTATCTCACATGCCAAGTCTAAAAATGCTTAATTTGAGAGATATGGATTAAAAGCTTATAGGTCCTTTTTGAAAGTCAACCAAAAGCAGTTTTTTGTCAAAGCTCATATCATAAAGATAAAATCCTCAAATGAGAAAAAGCTTCCAAAGTGGCTTATAGAGGACATCTTGAGGTTTCCAAAAAGTCCTAGAACTCTTCCATATCTTAAAAATTGAGGGAGATATGCCTTGTTAAAGTTGGACAATTTTAAGAGAAAAAATGTGAAGCAAAAGGCTCCAAAATGAGTTTTCTCGCAAAGAGGCCCAACTTTTCATGACCCAATCTTGTTCCTCAAGTTATCAAGAAGATCTAATCTCAATGCCATGAACTTATGATTTTTATTTGATTTTATATTGGTTTTTATTTATTTTAAAAATGATATAAATCAAATAGTTAATATAGTAATTAAAGATTTGATCTAGGAGGGTATTCTAATCAGAATCAATCATCAATCATACCATATATGTGGATTAAATTCGTGAAAAATAAGATTGGTGAGAGAAGATTAAGTCTAAGCCAAGTTTAGAAAGAATTGAAACCAAATTTCTATCAAATATCAATCTCTTGATTCATGGAGATTGGGTTCAATTTTATTACCCTAATCCCATCCACTATAAGTAGACAAGATGTGCAATGCAGAGAGGGGACGAAAATTTACAAGGATTGCAGCCTCAAAAGCCCTCACAAAAGACTCAAAATTTCAAAGAAAAAAGGGATTCGGTTTTGGAGATTGGACCAAGTTCAAAGGGTTTTGAAGGTTGAATCGTGTTCCTAGATCATCCCTGAAGCGATTGCAATCATCACCTTCAATCAAAGCATACCGAATCGCAAGCGGTAGGGTCACGGTTTGTCTCCACCAAACTCAATTTCGTTTGCATATATTAACGCATTATTAATGTATGTTGATTGCATTGTATGCTTTAGATGATTGTTTGGGACGTTTCTAGATACTTTAATTTGAGATTCGTTGCATAGTTGAAGATCCACCATTGTTAGGTTACACAAGCTCCAAATTGGGGACTGTAGATGCAGGCAAAATCAGACGAAACTAATGTCTTTATTGGATTCGGAAGGGAGTTTACCTTTGTTCTAGGTTATCTATTTGTGTTATTTATTGATGATTTTCATGTTGTGAGGTTGAACGTGTATGGCCACACATAAAAAAACCGTGGGCAAAGGTCTTTTCCAGAAAAACAAAGGTTGATGATGAAGGGTCCTGGGCGCGGATCTGTTTGTTTTAAAAGTTTGAATGAATTAATTTGTCAATATTTAATATCTTGAGTGTATAAGTTACAGCGCAACAAAAGTGATCCAATGGCAAGTCGAAGAGTCTGAAGGTTATGGGGGCGCGGGTTCGATCCTGCCTTCCTACAATGTTTTTTTATGAAATAACCTGCCTACTGATTCCATACGTATGGCCAGTGAAGACTCACGATGCACCTTCAGATACCAGTTCTTGGATCAACATCAATGCCAGATCTAAGGGACCAGAGCGCAGGTCCATGGTGCTCCCTCAGGAGGCAACCACACCTAATATCAGCTAAGTCTTTTTTCTAATTTTTCTTATTTTAATTATATAAATGTTTTTTTACTTATTTCTTTTACTCTCTTTTTTATTATTTTAATTATTTTTTTACTTTTATTTTTATAACTTAATTATTTTTTTATATAACAATTTTACAATTGTTTATTTTTATCGAAAGTTTGATTTTTTCTACCATTCTATTAACAATATTTTTATTGGATTTAAATGATTAATTTAATTGTTTAAATATTTAATTAGGTTAGCATTTTTATTCATTGATTAAAAATAGATATTAGGGTTAGGATATTTAATCGAAACCTTATTTTCACCAATTTAATTAATTAGGTTTAAAAACCAATAATTAATTAATCCGATTTTATTTATCCTATTAATCATAGTTAATTCGTGCCCTAATCAGGGTTTACGAAGATCATGCCTACACTGAAATGTTTTTCTTGTGCAGTTTTTCAGGGTTATCATCAGGCTTCCTCTGACTACGCGCCATATCAGATCAAAAGCTAAGTCCCCGATTTTATTATTATTCATTTATTTTTTGCCTTATAAAGTAAATTAGGGTTTATTGTCAAATGTCAATGAACTCCTCCTACACTCACCCTTTGTTGTTTATTTTTCCTTTTCCAATTTTCAGGGTTAACCAACCGGTCAAACCTCGATTAATCGGTAACCCTAAAATTCAATCTATTTTATTTCTCTTTTTTCTATTATTACTTATGTCAGACTTGCTGCTTTATTGGGGTTTATATTTATTGCTTTTTTTCCGTATCCCCGTGGCTTATTATGTAACTGTTCCTGGTTTGTATTGCTTGGCCTTGAAGGCACTTAACCTTGTTTATATTACTACGTGGTTAGTAATTTAGGGAGTGTAACTTATGAACTGAATTTAGAATAATTAATCTTACAAGATAAATTATTTTGAATTAATCACGTGATTGTGCACCCACACACCTTTTATGGTACCCCTCTTTTTGCCTGTTGCCTTGTTGCCTTGTGTTTTTCAGTGTAGAATAGCCAAGTCCCTCGAATACGAGGATACCTCAGCAATGTTGCCCTCGGTTCATTCTTAAGATCATAGGTCCTAATGATGCTGCCTTCGATTCGCTAATATGATCTCGTCCCTCGAAGTTGCCTACGAAGTGCTGAGGTATCCTTTGGTTGCCTAACAATGGCTATTCTTATCCTTCCCTTAGACTACCTTCCCCTCTATGGCAGGGACAGTCTCGGGGCGAACGATGATTCGACGACCCTTTAACCTCCAAATATAAGGACTTCCCTACCCTCCTATGGTATGGATAGCCCTGAAAGGCTAAAAGAACATTTTTCATCTAACCAGGTAATTTGCCCTTAATTGCATGCTCTGTTTTAAAATTCCCTTTTCTACTCTTTTCTAAAAAAACTCCAATAAGGCTACGCTCATTTACGAGCTAAAGTCCTTATTTTCTTCTTCTACATTTCTAAAACTTTTGGTTTCAAAACTAAAGAGCAAAGCAATTAAGAGCCCATGGAAAACCATGGATGCAAAGGGTGCCTTACACCTTCCCTTTGTATAAATTACCCCCCGAACTCAGTTTTCTTTTAAAAGGTTTTTCCTGTTCTTTTAGCCTTTCTAAAATTTGGATAAAATAAAAGTCGGTGGCGACTCTTGTCTACCGCGACATTTCAATAAAGTCAGTTCCCCGTGTTACAAATGCCACCCAAGAAAAAAATTGTATTGGTTATGAGTTCGATCTTCATCAAAAATATTTTCTGGATTTTCCAACCTGAGAAGTGCGCAAATTTTATCCTCGGTTGGAATTAATATTTGAGGTGAAAGTGAGTTTTTACTTCGGTTGGTAATAGTACACGAGGTGATATACTATATTTACATTTTTTTTATTAACTAATTTTTTCGTTTCAATCAGCAAAGCATTAAATTTGTTGACAAATTCTTAATCTTCTTCCCTCCTCCTCCTCCTCCTCCTCCTCCTCCTCCTCCTCCTCATCATCATCATCATCATCATCATCATCATCATCATCATCATCATCATCATCATCATCATCATCACCATCATCATCAACAATAACAATAATATCAAAAACAAAATCAAAAGAATCACTAAACATTACATCTCAACAACAATAACAACAACAACAACAACAAAAACAAATCAATATAATTGTTAAACATTAAATCTCAACAAAAACAACAAAATTAATAGAATCGTTAAACATTAAATCTCAATAACTGCAACAAAAATAAATACACAAAGTCACTAGAATCATTTAAAATTAAAACTCAATAACAACAATAATAAACATTTTACTTGACAAACAAAAACAACTAACATTATTTAGTTTCGTCCTTATTTTTTCGACTAACATTAAACATTTTTAATAAGCAATTATAAGAGAAGAGATTACATTAAGAAACAAACCTTGAAACATTTTCATGCTCTTGTAATTCATCCCAGAGAATGGTGTTGTACTTCATGCAAGTGTTTTTATTATCACTATTTTCATTATGTTAACCTTACGTTTTAGCACTTTGTATCCAAGATGTATCATTGTGGAATTCACGTTCTGATTGACTGGTGAGGGTTTCACGTGAATCACGATTTTTTTTGTGAATTGATGAGTTAATAATATCTTCACCGCTGTTACTTTATAAATTGATGATAAAGAATTGTTACATAGTTTTTCATCAAATTGGACAAAAATTTTCTTATCGGTTGCTAGCTCAACTGAAGTAATAGGTCATAAATGAAAAATAAAATGTGTTAAAATGTTCTTGTTGGAATTCAAAAGGGGGTTGATCAATACTTTTTTCCTTAGTTGTCATCTCAACAGAGGTAATAGGTTAAAACCAAAAATAAAAGTTACTACAATGTAGTTGTTGAGATTCAAAGTCGTGTCCCCTGAATATTAGTCTCCTCGCTTTTCAGCTCAACTAAAGGAATAAATAATATTTTTTTTTAAAAATTAAAATATGGTGTGTCTATTATTTACATCTCGACTGTTTGCTTGATAAGGTAAAAAATTTGTGTAACAAATATTATTAGTAGTAATGAATACTACTAAAGGTAACATACTACAAAATTTATTATCCTACTCAATTTATATTATGCCATATAATTTTCCTTTACACGATTTCATATTATGAAATTGTGGAATAATACCAATGTTCTTAAGCATGCCGCTCAATATTTTTTTTTGTAATCAAATTGTATTGAAGCGGAACAAAAGTCCAAAACACGATTATAAAAGAGGATAAAACAAGCCTAAAAGAAAGAAGATTACCTACCAAATAGAACCTAAGTTAAGTATAGCAAAGAGTTTTAGCTTAACTCATAGAAGTTACAATTGAGATGAGTAATATTCCTTACAAAAGACCATCTCCAAATAAGAGCCTTACAATCCCAAACCACATCTCTAGCATTTCAAATATTACCCTTAAAAATAATATCATTCCTTTTCAACCATAGACTCCATATTATTGTCAACCAAATGCTCTCCACTTTGCCCCTTTTACAATCATTAACTCATCCATTTTTCAATATTAAATTTTATTGTCTTTGAATATGCGGTCTCATCGACCAAAACACATAGATCAACAAATTTGTAGTATTATTAAGCTTATTAAGATTAAGAAGTAGTATTATTTTGATTATTTACTTTCAAGAGAGAAAAATAATTTATTAAGCCTTTATCATAATATTTAATACAGGTTGTAGAGAAAAGGTGTAATATTTTTAAGTGTGTAGGGTTAAATATGTATATGATCCTATTAAATATCTTATATTTTAGTTTTAATTCCTCAAAAAATTTTCTTCAAAGATTGTCTTTTTAAAAAAAATTCTACACTTTTGATTTCTCTTGTAACTTACGACAAAATTAACGACTGTTTACTAATTAGCGACGATTTTAGTGACTCTTTTAACCGGAGGAGTAAAAATGTAGATGAAATTTCTTAGGAGGACTATTCTTTAAAGGAAGTATTTTGAAGGACTTAAAATAAAATTAGAGATATTTAAGAGAACCACAAGCATACTTAAGTATATGTTGTATTAAAAAAAATTAGTCAGTGTCGTTAAAAATTTGAAAGAAAATTACATCTCGGAGAGTCATTTAACTAGACTTGTCAATTCTCTTCTTAATCAAAATTAAGGCTGGATATAACTCGATTTGTCTCAGTTTGGTTCGACTTGTTAATAATTGGTTCAGTTCAAATTTCGGTTCAAGTTCGACATAATTTTTTTTAAGCTAAACCTCGACCCGTTATAACTTCACGAACAATTCGACTCAACTTGAGGTTCATATCGTTTGCTTCACGAACTTAAATGATATTTTTTATAATTTTTTTTAATATATTTGACATTTTAAATTAATATTTTTTTAATAAGAAATATTGAAATAAAATAAAAATTATCATATTTTAATTTAAATTTGTCTTAAAAATCTACTAAATCAAAAACTACACAACTTTCAAGTCTAATTCAAAAATTACTTAATTAAAGTTTATATGATGTCCATTTTATTTATATAATTATTTTTAATAATATTTTACTCACTTGAGAATACAAATTATCATTTAAAATCGTTAGATTAAAAGAAAATATAGGGTTAAAATTTGGAGTAAATCGTTAAGCCTGCTCTAAAAGATAATATAATCATTCTCATATATAATCAAATTGACTCATGTACCTAACTAGTCAAACTATGTATTGTTCAAATTCAACTCATTTAATTAACAAACTTATTTTTTCGCTCTTATTCAGCTCGTTTGGTTTACGAATCTAATTCAACGATTTAATTATCGAATCGAATTCCAAACTATTTTTGAATTAATTGAATTCATTGTCAGCATTACCCAAAAACCATGACCCATAAGTATTGCAAATATGCAATAATATTAAGGGAAATGCTAACCAGTGCCCTCAGGGCAATGATTAAGACTTTGAAAATAGTAAATTTATCTCAGTAATTTGCATATTTAATGCCTCGAAAATTAAAATATTATATTTTCTATAAATTCTTTTTTTTGGAATGCTTAACCATTACTCTGAGGGCACTGGTTAGCAAGACCCTAATATATTAAAGTTGAACACAAAATGCATTTAATCAATTAAGTTTGAACATGAGATGAGATTGCCCTTTCTGTCCAAGTAGCATAATCATTTATTAGATTCTTTCTCATAATGTCAATTATTACACCTATCTATACACTAATGTGAATCTCATACAACTTTTCAAATACATTGATATTCAATATAATATGTAAGCTAAACGCGCATCTTGCACAATTTCATATACATAGTATTCTACTTGATGTATATGCTGATGAGTTTTCAACATAGATTCCATATAATTATGAATTAGGTTATGATCATATTTAAATTCAATTGTTACACAATTCAATTTTCTTACATAATAACTATCCAGGATAGAGTGATGTTAATTATATTCCATGGTTAGTTGACTAGCTTATTTTAGTTTTTCATTCTTAAATGTCACGTGTATGTATTGTCTTTTCTTTGCAATAATAGTTGTTTATTTTTATATATCTACTATCTACTATCTACTCTACTATCTAACATATATTAAAAAATTGACCAAACTTCCTAAATTGTCCTTTCCTCAAAATAAATTTACACTACAAAATAGACAATTTGGTAACTAACAAAACAACCCTTCACCTTTTTACCTTTTGCACCAAGTGTTTCACTCTCATTGGTCCACCAACTTTCTACAACATAATACACTACCTCATTTTCTCTCTCCTTATAAAGTACAATTTCAATTGAAAATATAATATAGTTGCATATTTATGATTATTATATTCATTTATAATTGAATCATTTATTTTAAATTTACATATTTTTAAATATATTTTATATAATATTAAATAAATTTACATGATATTAGGTTGTAGTTTACGGGTCACTATCAACATAATACATATTTTATTTATTTTTTCAAATGTTAAAATTCTTTTTATTCTTTTTCCGTCTCATGGATCAATTTTTTTCTTTGCTTAATTATTTAATAATTAAGTAATTCATTTTAAATTTATTTGTATAATGTATTTTTTTAATTTTAAAAACATAATACACTACCTGATTCTCTTTCTCTTTATAAAGTACAATTTCAATTGAAAATATAATATAGTTGCATATTTATGATTATTATTCATTTATAATTGAATCGTTCATTTTAAATTTACATGTTTTTAAATATATATGATACAATATTAAATAAATTTACTTGATACTATGTCGTAGTTTACGGGTCACTATCAACATAATACATATTTTATTTATTTTTTCAAATATTAAAATTTTTTTTATTCTCTTTCCGTCTCATGGATCAATTTTTTCTTTGTATAATTATTTAATAATTAAGTAATTCATTTTAGATTTCTTTGTATAATGTATTTTTTTAATTTAATTAGCATGATGAAAAATGTATTTATCTCACGGGTCACTAACAAGAAAATATTTATTTTAGTTAATCAATCATTATTTTAATTCAAGAGACAAAATCTTTATTTTTAAATATTAATTTTTTCTCCATCTCACACTACAAGAATTTTTTTTTGCGACATATAGGTTGCGACATAATTTTAAAAAAATCGGAAACATTGTACGACGGTTGTAGGCCCAACTGCCCTTAAAAGAAAATTGCGACAGTTCAACAACGGTCGCCCCCAAATATATTTATGGTTATTATTTGAAGATTCTAAATTACTACATATTTTTTTTAATTATTTACACAATATCATAATTAAATTACCCATCCTCAAAATATATGTTGTTGAAATTAATTTTTTTTAATGGTTAATTTCTATTTTAAATATACAATTTGGTCAAACTTTTTATTTCATATTTTTTTCATATAATTCAAAAAATACTACACCATAAATATAACAACAAGGGCATAACTTGCCCACACAAGCACACATTACTTAAACAAAATACTTAAACAACAAAGGCATAAGTTGCCTACAAAATATGTTCGGGTGGCACCCACGGCCACCAAAGTACAACAAACCTCATCCTCATATGGATGGCACAAAAGTAATTACTAATACTAACAAAAGTACTAGAAATTATGCTACTAGTTCAACAACATAAAAGTAAATAACAAAGTATTATAAAACTAAACATAAACTACATAAACAACAATAAAAAAAAAATAAACACTGAATATCTTCAATCCTCCTCATCATCCTGCTCCATGCCATCTCCTTCCTCTTCTTCCTCTTCACCATCCCCCTCTCTGAAAAATGGCCTCTCCGCAGGCCATGCACAATGAGCCTCATAATCCTCATTAGTAGGAAAAGAGGGAACATCCGCCGGGTTGACTTGGTGGCGATAGAGCTTGCACAGAGAATCATGAATCATCGTCTGCGATCTTCTGTTGGCATCAAAATACGCCCAATTGTACCTGCAAGCTAATTCTTCATTATACCTACCACCAGCAGGAGGAGCCATGTTCTGTGGCTGAGGATGCTGCTGGACACCTAGCTTGGGAGAGCAGTGCCTATGCACATAACCGGTGTCCACAACACTAGTGGATTTCATGCTTGCAACATTAGGGAACTCCACACCTGCATTCCTACATAGTCCCATAATCAAACTTGGAAAACCAAGCTGAGCAGACGGCTTTGTCCCTCTTTTGGTACCACTTGAAGCCACAATCCTAATCTCCTCAGAAATGATTTGAGCCACATCCACCTCTCCACCTGTCATAATCCAAAACAAAAGACAAGACATGTCAATGGTTAGGTCAGATGTGTGGCTCCTCGACATGACATTGTTCAGGAGGAAAACTGTGTACAGCTGTGCCATTTGAGTCATGTTCTTCCTGTCCATCTTCTGAATATAACCGGAAGGGTTAAGAGTGAACCCTCGGCGCTCAAAGGATAACAGATCAGCAATCTCCTGCATATTCCAAGTCTTTGCAGCCTTTTTCCTTGCATACTCACACTTCTCACCTGCAGCACGAGGAGACGGTCTTCCCAAAAAAGTGTTAATTGCATCCCTTGAAAAAGAAATGCCCCTACCTCTCACATAGGACGTGTAAGTGTACAACCTTCCCTCAATCGGAATCGCATTGGCATAGAACTCACGCACAAGGTCCGCATTGATTTGAGTATCTGGAGAAATCAGAGCTTCCCAATGGCGTTCCGCGATATTTTCCAGAAACTGATAAAAGTTGCCTCTATGTGGGAGGTCAAACACCTTTTCTGGCCAAATCTTCCGACCAACCAATTTCTCAAACCTTGCCTGCTGTTCTGGTCCTAGAAACCCATGGGAATCGAAGGGTGGTTGCGGAGCAGCTCCTGAGCTTGAGTCTGCCAATTGCCTAGCTCGCTTTCCCCGATCACTTCTTGACGACATCTACAAAAACAACACAACATCGAACAAACATCGTCAAAATCAACATTTATAGCATATTACATGTCCATTGGTAGTGTTAAACCAGGCCCGAAACCATTGCATAACCAACAGAAAACAGAACTGAAATTCTGCACTCAGCAGGGTCCGCTCAGCGGAAGGGGTCCGCTCAGCGGACCTGCGCAGAAAATTAAAAATTCTGCAGAACACAGGTCTGCACCAGCATCAACCATGGGGTTTCAAACCCCTTTCCAGCACAAGTAAGCACACAACAAGCTATGGGAGGGAGGATATTCACATGTAATTGATGTAACCCTAAAATTTAAAATCTAATCTAACCTAAATCCAAAACATAAACAAAATCTACTACTAGAGTCAAACCTAAAACACAATCTAACCTTAATTCTACTACCAAAGCACACTAAATCCTAAGAGAAACATAAATCTACAACCCTAAAATTTAAACACAAGATTGCAACAGAAAAGAAAACACATACCTTATCTGAAATTCAAGAAGAGAAAATTTGAAGATAAAATGAAACTTGAAGCTTTGAAAATGGTGGAGATGGAGATGGAATCAAGTGGAGGCAAGTGAGTTTCAAAAGTGTGGTGAGTTAGGGTTCTGAACCCGCTCAGCCACAGAGCTCTTTCTTAATTGGGCCTTTGGACCGGTTTGGTCCATTGGGCCCTTTTTATTTTTCTGGTTTTTAGCAGGTCCGCTCAGCGGAGGGGGGTCCGCTGAGCGGATGACAGAAAACCTGGTTTTTCTGGTTTTTCAGCAGTCTGCTCCACCCGATTTTTTCTCCACCGACTTTTCAAACATCCCACAGTACATAAAACAGAGAATACTTACAATGTTGGGGTGCCTCCCAACTAGCGCTTTGTTTAACGTCGGTTAGCTCGACGGTCCGAGGCGGCTTTACGGATCAAAAATCGGAACGGATTCCGAATTTCGATCGACTTCACCACAAAGATACGGCTTGAGTCTTTGGCCATTCACGGTCCAACTTTCATTTGTTGTCGGATTTTCAAGCACAACCGCTCCATAGTCTTTTACTTCTTTGATTCGGAACGGACCCGACCATTTGGATTTCAATTTGCCCGGAAACAACTTCAACCTTGAATTGAACAATAGAACCATTTGGCCTTCTTTGAACTCCTTCTCCACAATCTTTTTATCATGATATCCCTTCACTTTCTCCTTGTAGATTTTGTTGGATTCATAGGCTTGTAATCGCAATTCTTCCATCTCAAGCAATTGCAATCTTCTCATTTCACCACTTGCCTTAGGATCAAAGTTAAGCAACTTCAAGGCCCAAAATGCCTTATGCTCCAATTCCACGGGTAAATGACAACTCTTCCCGTAAACCATTTGAAACGGAGTAAAACCAATCGGTGCCTTGTATGCCGTACGGTAAGCCCATAAAGCATCATCCAACTTCTGTGACCAATCCTTTCTTGAAGAAGAAACTGTTTTTTCCAAGATTCTTTTGATTTCTCGGTTGGAAACTTCGGCTTGACCATTAGCTTGTGGATGATAGGCCGTGGTTACTTTGTGCTTCACACCATATTGTTGTAAGACTTTTTCAAGCTGTGTGTTGCAAAAATGTGAGCCACCATCACTAATGAGAATCCTTGGTGTTCCAAACCTTGTAAAAATGTTTTTCTTCAAGAACTTGATTACGGTCTTTCCATCCGCTTTCGGACATGCTATTGCTTCCACCCACTTTGAAACATAATCAACCGCAACCAATATATACTCACAACCAAAAGATGAAGGAAATGGTCCTACAAAGTCTATTCCCCAACAATCAAACACTTCCACTTCTAACATATTTGTCAATGGCATTTCATTCCTTTTACTCACTCCACCACTTCTTTGACAATTGTCACAACTTTGTGCATGCAAGTAGGCATCTTTGAATAACGTCGGCCAATAGAACCCGGATTGAAGAACTTTCGCCGCCGTTCTTTGTCCACCATAGTGCCCACCATAAGGTGAGTTATGACAATGCCACAAGATTCTCATTGCTTCTTCTCTTGTCACACATCTTCTTAGCACACCATCCACACCAATTTTGAACAAGTATGGATCATCCCACACATAGAATTTGGCATCATGGAGAAACTTCTTTGTTGCACTTTTACTCCAATCTTCCGGCATCCAACCCGATGCCTTATGATTAGCCATGTCAGCAAACCACGGCCTTTCTTCCACCATGAACAACTTTTCATCCGGGAATGATTCCAAAACCTCTTCTTCTTTGTTTGTTACCTCTTCATTCACCAACCTTGATAAATGATCCGCCACCAAGTTTTCCGCTCCTTTCTTGTCTCTAATCTCTAAGTGGAATTCTTGTAGCAACAATATCCACCTAATGAGCCTTTTATTTGAATCCGGCTTGGTAAGCAAATACTTTATCGTTGCATGGTCAGTGTAAACAACAGCTTTCGAACCAATTAGATAGGACCTAAATTTTTCTAATGCATATACAATAGCTAGTAGTTCTTTTTCAGTTGTTGCATAATTAATTTGTGCTTCATTAAGAACCTTACTAGCATAATGTATAGCATGAAAATTTTTTCCTTTTCTTTGACCCAACACCGCTCCTACCGCATAATCACTAGCATCACACATTAGTTCAAAATCAAGTTTCCAATCGGGTGCTATGATTATGTGTGCGGTGGTCAATCTTTGTTTCAATTCATTAAAAGCTAAAAGGCATGCATTATCAAAAACAAAAGACTTATCTTTGTTGAGCAAGTTGCTCAAAGGCTTTGCAATCTTTGAGAAGTCTTTGATGAATCTCCTATAGAACCCCGCATGGCCTAAGAAGCTTCGAATTCCTTTGACATTCGTTGGCGGTGGTAACTTCTCAATAACCTCCACTTTTGCTCGGTCGACTTCAATTCCTTTGGACGAAACTTTGTGACCAAGAACTATGCCTTCGGTAACCATGAAATTGCATTTTTCCCAATTGAGGACCAAGTTGGTTTCAACACATCTTTTCAACACGGCATCCAAATTCTTCAAGCAAAGATCAAATGAGGCTCCAAAAACGGAGAAGTCATCCATGAAAACTTCCATTGTCTTTTCTATGAAGTCCGAGAAGATAGCTTGCATACATCTTTGGAAAGTGGCCGGTGCATTACACAATCCAAACGGCATTCGCCTATAAGCAAAAATTCCAAAGGGACAAGTGAACGCCGTTTTCTCTTGATCTTCCGGATTGACCGAAAGTTGGTTGTACCCGGAGTAGCCATCCAAGAAACAATAGAACTCTTGACCCGATAACCTTTCCAACATTTGGTCCATGAAAGGTAAAGGGAAGTGATCTTTCCTAGTAGCTTGGTTAAGCTTTCGGTAATCAATACACATCCTCCAACCCGTCACGGTTCTTGTCGGAATCAACTCATTCTTTTCATTTGTGATCACGGTCATTCCTCCTTTCTTTGGTACCACTTGGACTGGACTCACCCATGCACTATCAGAAATAGGATAGATCATTCTGGCTTCCAATAGTTTCACCACTTCCTTTCTTACAACTTCTTTCATTGTAGGATTCAACCGGCGTTGAGGTTGAGCTACCGGTTTAAAATCCTCCTCCATCATAATTTTATGCATACAATAGGCCGGACTAATTCCTTTTAGATCGGAAAGAACCCATCCTATCGCCTCCTTGTTAGCTTTCAACACATGAATTAATTTCTCTTCCTCCTTTTTAGACAATGAACCACTAATTATCACCGGCTTCTTACCACCTTCTTCAAGAAAAACATATTTCAAATGGGGCGGTAACATCTTCAATTCTAATTTGGTTTCTTCTCCCTTTGGCTCATCTTTCAACTCCTCCATCTTTGCTTCAAAAGGACTTATCTCTTCAAAAACATCAAGATCTCGCAAACACTCTTCAATCTCTTTTTCTTCTTCTTCATTGAGAACATCAAGAGCTTTGGTTAATGTTTTCTCAAGAGGATTGAACACATGAGCTCTACTTTCAACTTGCATGATAACTTCCTCCATAGCATCAATTCTAAAACAATCACTTGTATCATTTGGATGTTTCATTGCTTCCGAGAGATCAAAACACCCTTCCTCATCTTGGAACCTCAATTTCATCAAACCATCATCAATGTCTATCATCATCCTTGCCGTCTTCATAAAAGGTCTTCCTAGAATCAATGGGGTATCAACATCTTCCTCCATATCAATGACAACAAAATCTACCGGAAAGAAGAACTTGTCAACTTTCACAAGTAAATCTTCCGCTATCCCAAAAGGCATAGTTGTAGACTTATCGGCTAATTGAAGTGTCATTCTTGTATTTCTCATATCCACAATGCCTAACCTCTTGACCATGGATAAAGGAATCAAATTGATACTTGAACCCGTGTCAACCAAACCTCTTCCAATATGAATGTCACTAATAGTAACCGGCAAAGTAACTCTTCCTGGATCTCTTTCCTTCCTTGGTAAAGTACTTTGAATGATGGCACTACATTTAGCATCTAGGACAACCGTTTCGGGCTCAGTGTAACTTCTTTTCTTTGTGAGAATGTCCTTCATAAACTTGGCATATTTTGGCATTTGCTCTAAAGCTTCACCAAAAGGAATATTAATTTGCAATTGCCTAAATATGTCAAGAAAACGAGCATATTGCCTCTCATTATCCTTCTTTGAGGGAGCATGAGGATAAGGTAAATTACGAACGGGAGAACTCATAACTTTCTTCTTTCCTTCTTTAATCTTTCTCTTTTTCTCTCTATTTTTTTCTTTTTCTTCACTCTCATTTTCAACTAATACTCCCTCATTTTTCTTTGGTTCTACTTCACTTTCTACCTCTTTCTCCTTTTCTATCCTAACTTCCTCCTCCTCAACCTCCTTCTCCACTTCACTTTCAAGCACCCTCCCACTCCTAGTTACAACCGCTTTGCAATGCTCCTTAGGATTGGTTTGAGTGTTTGCCGTGAATGATGGTCCGGTTTGCTTCTCGGCGAGTTGTTTCGCAAGTTGGCCGACTTGAGTCTCTAAATTCTTTATAGCCGCTTCATTACTCTTTTGATTTGCCATTGATGCTTGCATGAATTGATTTAGAGTCTCCTCCAACTTTGAAGGCTTGTCTTGAGAAGGTAGTTGTTGTTGATAAGGACTTTGTCTTTGTTGATAATTATCTTGTCTCCACCCTTGGCCATATTGTGGTGCATTAGGCCTTTGTTGGTATCCACCTTGGTTTTGGTAAGGAGCTTGTCTTTGTTGATAGCCTCCTTGATTTTGATTCGCCATGTAATTCACTTCATTCACCGGTGGACAATATCCGGTAGGGTGGTCTCCACTACAAAGCTCACATGAAGCAACTTGTTTGTTCTTGTTAGGATCATTTAATTCCTTGAGTTGTTGAGGTAACCTTGCCATTTGTTTTGTAAGCTCCTCCACTTGTTGAGAAAGAAGCTTATTCTGAGCAAGAATAGCATCATTGGTTCCTAATTCAATAAGCCCCGGTTTCTTTTGAACAACTCCTCGGTTATGTTGCACCTGATGATCATTCCTGGCCATTTTCTCAATTATCTCTATTGCCTCCTCCGCTGTCTTAGCCATTAAGGAACCTCCAGCTGTAGCATCTAAAAGAAGCTTCGGTTGTGGTTGTAAGCCATTACGAAAAATGTGAATCTGGGTGAGTTCATCAAAGCCATGACTCGGACATTTTCTCAACATTGACTTATACCTTTCCCATGCTTCATTAAGAGTTTCATTCACACCTTGAGAGAACACTGAAATTGCTGTTTTTGCTTCAAGCAACCTTGACTGAGGAAAGAACCTATCAAGAAACTTTTCTTCTAACTCATTCCAATTTGTCATGGTTTGAGTAGGTTGATCAAGGTACCAATCCTTTGCTTTACCAATCAATGAGTGAGGAAATAATCTTTTAAACACTTGCTATTCCTCTCTTTCAGGTGCTCCGACTGCTCCGGCAATTTCATAGAACTTTGTCAAGTGTGTATATGGGTCCTCATGATCAAGTCCTGAAAAAGGACTAGCATAAAGTAGTTGAAGAATGCCAGTCTTCATTTCAGAATTTCTTGCATTGTTGTCATTTCTTGCAAACTGGGCTGCTCTTCTTGGACTGTTAGCACATGGTGCTCTAGGAGGTGGTGGTGGTGGCGGTGGTGGATCCTGTTCTCCATGCCCTGCCATCTCTTCTTCTATAACTTGTGGTGCTGATGAAGTAGTAGCTTCTTGGGCTAATCTTCGTTCTTTGGCTAGTTTCCTTCTTCTTCTGGTTTTACTATTCAATCTCCTTGCGGTTCTTTCAATTTCTGGATCAAAAAGAAGCTGATCTGCTGGAACACTCCCACGCATAAACCAGAGCTGAAACACTAACCAAAAAGTGAGCAAAGACTAGGTAATAATAATAATATTTATACTCAAAACACACAAAAACTATTGCTATGCTTATAATATCTTAACGCCAATCCCCGGCAACGGCGCCATTTTGTTAGAAAGTATAGGATAAGTATTTTTAGTATCGTCTCCTCAGGGATTGATGCGATATTATCGCCGTTCTACAGCTTAGTGTATTTTGAGTTAAGGCTCTGGATGTTTTTAGTATCATGAAAGATAAATAGCATTAAAAGAAATTAAAGACAATAAATTCGGGTTTAAAACGATTTGGTAAAACTGTGTCAAGATTAGTGTTCATTAGTTTGCTTCATATGTACTCTAAAGATTATATATATGAACCTATTCATGATTAATACCATCACGTATCCTCTCGATACTGTTTATCTCTAAAGCAATATCGTGATTATTATCATATTCACCGTCAGATGATCTCTCATGCCGACAATCAACATGATAATCTTAAAAGCTTGATACTTGTGAATATCAACTCACAAATCTATCTCTAGAGTTTGTTTATTGATAGATGAATATCTTTTAGGTCTAGCTTTGAAACATATCTCTCAATAATGATCCAAAACAACAAATGAAACATAAATAACAAGATATTCACCATGTATTAATCATTAACCAAGTTCATACATAATAGATCAAAGAAAGTACATATTTACGAACTAACTACCTCTAATCTTGACACAAGATGGAACTTAGCCCTCCATATCCATGGAAGCTCCAACAACAAGCAACAAACCAAGATTTAGTGACATCAAACTCAAGAAGATCAAAGAAAGATGTTTGGAAATCTTGATTTTCTCTTAAAAATGGTTTTTCTCTTCTTCTTTTGCCCTAACTTTTCTTTCCAAAATGTGTGTTATGATAAGAACTAAGCTAACCATCCTTAATCATCAATTTTATGTGGCTAGGAACAAAAGTTGAAAAAGTAGGTCCGCTGAGCGGAGCAGGTCCGCTGAGCGGAGCAGTAAAAATATCTGTTTTGTCTTCAAGGTCCGCTGAGCGGAGGTAAATTTTCTGCTCTTCACTGCCCACGTCCGCTTCAGCTCCGCTGAGCGGATTTGCTGATGAAAAAATTTGCTGCATCCCTGCCTGGGTCCGCTTGGACTCCGCTGAGCGGACCTCCTTGCACAAATCTTCTTCTTTTTCCATTCCACCCTCATTGCAAGTTTTCTTTGATCATTCTTCTCATTCCATCTTGCCCAAAAGTTGTTAAAACCTAAAGAAAAACATTACAAGAGTTAATAAAATAACTTAATTTAGAAAATAAACACAAAGTTATTTATTTACATACTATTATATCAAAAAGTAATCAAATTTGGCACAAGAGTTTCAGAAATACCACAAAACTTATGTACAAACTATGCACAAATGAGATTCTAACACATACCAATCAACCATTCCAAATCTAAAATATTTGATAAACATGCAATTTTAGAGATCATGGTCATGAATCATAGGGTTTTCATAACACACATTATAACATCATTTTTGTTGAAATTCATGCACATTTCTAGAATATTATAGCAAAAATACATGACAATGATTAGAGAAAACTAGAATAGTCTAAAGTTGCTACATGTTTCTAGAGTATTCCGATAAATCTTAGATTAATTAATAGTCTAGAAAGTTCTATGTCAATGTAATGTAGAAAAGACAAACAAAAGCCTAGATAGTTCTATTCTAGAAACATCCTCAAGCACCTATTAATAGACAAACATATGTGTAATAGTAATTAAGCCTTTAAGGTCCAATATCAATAACATTTGAGGCTTCATCATACTATTACTTTCCTCCTATAACAAATTGATTACTTATGTGTTGCCATGCTCTGATACTAGCTCACACACTACTTGCTACTATCTTTCAACTATCAATCAGAGTTCTTTACACCATCCAACTACATTCTAAACTATCACTACTACCTCAACTACCAACAATGGTATCAAAGCTACGTTCGGTCATTCACAGGACGTATAAAACTATTTCTTCTTGTCACCAACAATTTTATTAAAACTAGAAAATGAGGTATGTGACTTAAATACAAAGGAGTACAAGTAGCTACACGGCCCGACTTTGTTTGAGTTAAAATCCAAAACTAAAAATGAGAGAAAGGAGTTCAGGTAGCCTAACAGTCTTACCCTCTTAATTTCAAGTCTAACTAATGTCGTAAACCTATGGCAAATAAGGCTCGAGTTATGATAGAGCACAATTCCATGCGATAGAAAAATTGAGACCTGTGGCCTCTGAGGCTCAACTTGAGTACAAGCCTAGAAAAACAAATGCAACTACTAGAGCAAGAATGAGTCTCTATCAAAATTCATCTACAAGAACGACAAGGAGACTCGTAAGTAACTAAGAAGCAAGAGTGATGACAAGGAGATTAACATGCAACTAGATAACAAAAGCGGTCCTTGTTAGAAGTCTTTAACAAGACAAACAAGGAAGATCACAAACACAACTAAGGAGTGAAAATGATTCTCGTCCAAAGCCTCCAACAATATTGAGAAAGAGTTTACTAACATTCATTGAGACAAGTAGTGTGACAAAATTGAATCATGGTGGAGATAATGCTTTTTAAAATAAAATATATTACATAACAATATCAATGAAGGAGGAGATAGCTTCACAAATTCACTTTTGAGCAACTATGGAGTACACTTGGAGTTACTGAAATGTGCATCAAGGAGGAGTGTTGAGATTGATGCACATTTCTAGAATATTCTAGCAAAAATACATGACACTGTTTAGAGAAAACTAGAATAGTCTAAAGTTGCTACATGTTTCTAGAGTGTTCCAATAAATCTTAGATTAACTAATAGCCTAGAAAGTTCTATGTCAATGTAATATAGAAAAGACAAACAAAAGCCTAGATAGTTCTATTCTAGCTAGGAACATCCTCAAACACCTATAAATAGACAAGCATATGTGTAATTGAATTTAAGCCTTTAAGCCTTTAAGGTCAAATATCAATAACAATGAAGGTTTCATCATACTATTACTCTCCTCCTATAACAAATTGATTACTTATGTGTTTCCATGCTCTGATACTAGCTCACACACTACTTGCTACTATCTTTCAACTATCTACCAGAGTTTTTTACACCATCTAACTTCATTCTTAACTATCACTACTACCTCAACTACCAACAATTTTCTCCATTGTACTAGTATAAAATATCTTCCATCAAAACTCATCCTATCTATTGATCAAATCTATAAAGAAACCCAACTTGAATAGATTTGGAGTGAGCTTTCTGCAACTTTTTTTGGCGAGGCTTCCTAGAATCTTCTATCCAGGTCATGTAAGGGATACATTAAAATCTTCACTAGTGGTTCTTCACTAATGATTTACTAAAGACAAAATTTAAATATTCCCTCTTTGCCTACATCTTGAGGGTAATGCACAGTCTGACTAAACAAACCTCATACTTCTCTTGACTGTTGGATGTTGAGAATTCGAACCTTATTGCAACCTCCAATATGGTGAACCCTACTTCTTTCTCTGGGAAAGAATGTCGCATCCTCTAGGAAGACATCGTCAAACTCTTTGGATACAGAAATAAAGCTAATGCATTCTATACGGTTAGGGATATAGTGAACATTATTGAACCATACAAACCATGCCAACCTTGAACATGATGATAACCAATCCATTCAATTCATGACGCTGATGAATTGTATGTTGTTGTATTTGTAACATATTTTTTTTGCTTGTTTTCTTCTGTTGTTTTTACTGAAATATACATCTTGAATGCCTAAAGCATAGACAGGCTGATGGAAAATAATATTGATGAAGCCTGGCCATGTTTTGTTTTTGTTTTTACGTATCATGTAATGTATGGGATACTGTGATAAAATCATGTATAATGTATTCATATATGACATAAAACAAGTTTACTCTAATTTTGTCTTGACTCATTTTTATTTTATTTTACTCCAATTATGATAATTGAAAGAAAATCTATACATGGGAAATGAATAAAAGGGCTTACTAAAAATATTCAAAAATGACAAAAAAACAATAAAAAAAGGAATTTAAATATGAAAGAAAAAAAGAAATTTTTTAAAATATGAACAAATGCATGAATGCAAAAAGAACATGAATGCATTTAATAGACGAAACAAACCATAACTTGTAAAAGAAAAATCAAACTGTTGACAATGAGGCGATGAGATGACTCTGATACAAATAGCATGAATGACTTCTGGTCTTCACGATATTAGTGGTAGAAGGTAATTACATACAAGAAGACTCAAATTTTGTCCTTTGATGCCAATGATATGCTATGTTATGAGTTTATGGAAAAAAATTCTCCCTGGGGAACGGAAAGTAAAACTCAGTGGGAATTGGTGATATGATTGCAAATGAATTCTAAAGTGAATTCAAATGAGGTTGTCACTCGGTTTTTGCGAACTGACTCCTTGCTCTTTTTTTTCTTTTATTTTTTTTTTTGCAAGAGTCGCCACCGACTTTTATTTTATCCAAAAAAGGAAAGGCATAAAAGAACAGGAAAGACCTTTTGACAGATTTTGGGTTCGGGGGGTTGGTTATACAAAGGGAAGGTTTTAAGCACCCTTTGTATCCATGGTTATCCATGGGCTCTTAATTGCTTAGCTCACTTTTTTAAATGCTTTGTTGATTTGAAAATAGAAGAAGTGAAGATGGACAATAGGTCACATAGGTCTCTGAAGAGTTTCACCGGGAATAATGCCCTTCAAATACCAGATGAAAGTTTTGAAAATAGATGAGAAGTTTTGAAAATACGTTGCTTGAAAATGGAAGTGTTTGAGCAAGCAATTAGGAGTTACTTACTCTTAATTTATAAGATCTTTCCTGTACGTTAGCAAAATAGACAAATAGAAAATAGCAGAAACATAAATAATATGTCCAAATGGACAAAGAGAAAATAACAGAAGCATAAATAATATGTCCAAATGGACAAAGAAAAAATAGCATAAACATAAATAATATGTCCAAATGGACAAAGAAAAAATAACAGAAACATAAATAATATGTCCAAATGGACAAAGAAAAAAAATAGCGGAAACATAAATAATATGTCCAAATGGACAAAGAAAAAATAGCGGAAACATAAATAATATGTCCAAATGGACAAAGAGAAAATAGCGGAATATAAACGCCCAAATGGACAAAGAGAAAATAGCGGAAACATAAATAATATGTCCAAATGGACAAAGAGAAAATAGCGGAAATATAAATAATATGTCCAAATGGACAAAGAAAAAATAACAGAAACATAAATAATATGTCCAAATGGACAAAGAGAAAATAGCAGAAATATAAATAATATGTCCAAATGGACAAAGAAAAAATAGCAGAAATATAAATAATATGTCCAAATGGACAAAGAAAAAATGACAGAAACATAAATAATATGTCCAAATGGACAAAGAAAAAATGACAGAAACATAAATAATATGTCCAAATGGACAAAGAAAAAATGACAGAAACATAAATAATAAATAATAAAATAAAGCATAAAGCAAGAAATATAAAGGACAATATAATAAAATGCGGAATTTAAAGTCAATTGTTAGTATGTTAGCACGTGAATCATCTTGAAGCTAGTCAAGTATATTCACGATGTTAGTGAAGATCGATGGTGAGTGAATGATGATCTCGGATTTAAAGTTAATGAAAATTTATCAGAAGCTTGATAGAATCATAGCGACTACACGATAAATTTCCAAAAGTCTTAAAACAACTGCATACAATCTCTGCCATATTTGATCTTTTATTCTGATTCGGGACAAAGGAAAAAGATAAGAAACAATATCAAATAATATACAAAAATAAATATAAAACAAATTAAACTTAATTCATTCTTTTTGTGATTTTTTTTTTGGAATTTGATTTTAAGTTAATTAACAAGCTAATTAAACAAATAATTAAACTTAACAAGAAAAATATTATTTTATATGTCAAAAATTAGATTATAAAAAAAATATAAACCTAAATCTAAAAGGAAAATATTTTTGGAGTTTTTTGATTGGTTAAAAATAATTAAAAAAGCAATATTTACATAATTACTAATTAATTAAGCAATATAAATTAATTATGAAAAGAAATAAAATATTTTTATGTTAAAAATTAGATAAACATTTTATCAACTTAAAACTAAAATTAAAACATTTTTTTTTGAGAAATTGAAAATATGCATAAATATGGAGTTTTTAATTCATGAACTCCTAACACTACTACATATTAAAAATTACATTGTACTTACTCTATGATGTTCCAAGAGTGGAAAAGAGTGATTGAAATTGATTGAAAGTGGCTATTTGAATGAGCCTTGATTTTTACAAGTTTATTGAAACTTTTGGAAAATATAAAACTTATGCTATGGCTTTGGTGTTTGTTGTTGTGCTCTCCTCTTGTTTCTCCCTTTTTTTCCTCTCCTTGAATGAAGAAAATGAAGTTCTATTTATAGGCAAAGAGTTTGATCTTGGAAGCCTTGCAAGTGGAAATTGTCATGATTGATTTTGTGGAAAAAATATGATAATGGAATATTTTCAATGAGTGTATTTCTTAACCATGGTTAAAACACTCAAGTATTATTCTCTTCAACCTTGCAATAATATATTTAAGCATCTTGAATTGGTCTTGATTGGCAACCATAAGCATCTTTGATAATATCTTTGAATTATCTCACTTTAATTAAACTTTAAATGAATAAAATTTAATTAAAATGAAATAAAAATGTCATGAATCATGGATGGGTCGTGGATGCCCTTTAAACATATGAGAATCAAGATTGAATCACAAAAGAATTGGCCTTTTTGAAAAAAAATCAAATTTTGGTCATTACTTGTTTCATGCATTTTTCCAAAAAAGGTCAACTTCATCAAGGCATATCTCCCTCAATTTTGATCCTATGAAAGTGTTCTTTAACTTTTTGGAAAGCCCAAGATGTCCTCTACAAGCCACTTTGGAAGCGTTTTTGCATTTGGAGAAGTTATTTTGATGATATGGGCTTTGACAAAAAACTGCTTTTTGTTGACTTTCAAAATGACCCGTAATGTTTTGGCTTATATCTCTTAGGCGGAAGCATTTCTTGACCTTGGTCCCAACATCAAAGTTGTAGAGAATTGAATTTCCTTGAGAATGAGCTTTGGTTGGAATTTTTCTGATAAATTATGAGAGAGTTATGGTCGGTCAAAGTTCAGTTGACTTTTAGCTAAAAAACTCTAATTTTGCAATTTTGAGTTTTGTCGATTTCTGAACTTTTCTTGATGAATTATGATCAACCATTGATCACATGATGAATATTTTGACAAAATATGGATGTTGACAAAAAATTGCATTTTTGACTGTCTGTTGACTTTTTGGTCAAACTGGTCGTCTGTTGACTGTTTGAGCTGTTGACTGTGCGTCTGAGCGAATCGAAGTTTGAAAATTTGTCTGGTGGTATTTTGAGACATATGGAGATCCATGAAATCCATTTGAGGTCTCAAAAACTCGTTCTCCTGGAAAAAAACAAAAATCCTAGTTAGGGATTGTTTGTGTAGGAGACAGTTAGGCGTACCTGATTTTTGTGCAGTGTTGAGTCTCTGTTGACCACGTGATTATCAGAAGACTTCTAGAACAAAATCTTGGAAATTTGAAGCGCGAAAAATTGATTTGACTGATGGTACAAACACGGAGAATTGCGCTGATAGCGGGTTTGACTGGTAACTAGCAGCATAATCTGAAATCCGGACTCCGCGCCTGCAAATTTTAATTCTGCACAAACTGCGTCAGCATTATTTATCTGAAAATAAATCTCAAATAAACAGTGTATGAAGTGATAAACAGTATTTGGCGTTTATGTAAGAATAAATTTAACAGCGAACCAAAATACTGTATAAAAAATTCTAAAAATTGAGTATTCATAAAATCAGGATATTTATGAAATAAAAATCCAAGATTGTATAAAACTCCAAATTTTTAGACAGAAGTCTTTTGACTTCTCTTTGAAAAAAAATGCGGGCAAATTTTGGGGTATAACAATAATGATCATAACACTTAGAAAATGATGGGATCTCAGAGGTCAAAAATTGGGGTGCAACAGATGCCCCTATTTAAGTTTCTTCTATCCGGAGACACGATGATTGTAAATCTTCGTTTCGACGTGATTGAAGAGACTTAAATATATATAAAAACACAATTTTTGAACTTGAGATGCAATGTAATGCTTATGATTATGAATGCATATGATTTCCACGAGATGGAAACAGGACACCACAGGGGAGAAGTAAACAGACTCCGTTGGGGAAAAGGTATAAGTCATCCAGGAATAGAATCGGACTTCACAAAAGAAAGAAACAGTCGACAGAAGCTTTCAAGATAAAACATGATTGAACTTTGAGAAGAGAATATCTGAGGCATACATGAATGTGGCTACATAAAATGAATATCAAGGTAAAACATGATTGGACAACATCAAATGACAATCAAGGTAAAACATGATTGGGCAACATCGAATGACAATCAAGGTAAAACATGATTGGGTAATCATCAACGGACAATCAAGGTAAAACATGATCACAGGTCCATCAAGGTAAAACATGATTGGATGTCATTAAGGATAATCAAGGTAAAATATGATTGGATAATCATCAACGGACAATCAAGGTAAAACATGATTAGATAATCGTCACAGATCCATCAAGGTAAAACATGATTGGATGTCATTAAGGGATAATCAAGGTAAAACATGATTGGATAACATCAAATGACAATCAAGGTAAAACATGATTGAAAAATACCAAATGACAATCAAGGTAAAACATGATTAGAGAATACCAAGTGACAATCAAGGTAAAACATGATTAGAGAACACCAAGGTCAATCATGGTAAAACATGATTTGAACTTTAAGAAGAAAATATCAAAAGCGTTTTAAGATAAACCATGAATGCAGCAGCATCAAACGACAATCAAGATAAAACATGATTGAACTCAGAGACATTCAAGAGTGACATTGAATGAGGTAATAACACATTATTGGGAATTGGGACATCCATAGAAGCTTTAAATAAAAGGTGACAAAGTTCTGAAAAATTGTCAGAACAAACAAGACATATCATGAAGAATATCAGATAGATACAGACAAAACGAATCAAAAGGATAAATTTGTTTGGGTAGGTGCCAAGTAAGTTGGACTTTGATCTCAAGGTAAGATGTTGACAACAACAGGACCTTAGAAGAATGTAAATGAGCATGATTTTGTTTTTATGCATGATGTTAAAGTTTTTATGCATGATGAATGCTCAATGCAATGTAGTTATTCATGACGACTGGGATTGACTCTTTTGTGAGGCAAGATTGGAGCTTTGATTCCTCAACACAGGAACTCTAAAAAAAATCCGCTTGGAAAGAAGATGCATGAACAAACTTCTTGTCACACTGATAACTGTATCGAACAAATGATCCTTTGAGAATAACTGATAAACTAGGCTTGAGTATTGCTGAAGAAGATTGCCCCTGATTGAGTAATTGTTGCAAGTTAACTGATCATGGCTTCAGTTGAACCATGTTGGGGATGAACTGATCACGGATTCAACTCTTGAAATGAATGTTGGGAAGACTTGCCATAGTATACATCTTGAAGAGGATATTCTGATCAACAAATCTTGATTAAACATCTGAACAACAGGATCTTGAAGGAACGTGCCCCTGATAGGATCACTGATCAAGTTTCTCGACTGTTTGAACTTCCCGAAAGATAAGTACTTACTTTCAAATAAAGTGTTCATTCAAGAATGGTAATTTTAATGCAATGCTCAAAACATATTTTTGAAATCAAAATCACTTTGTAAAGAAAATGGAATCACTGGTTAAAACATAAAGGTTAAGACAATCAACGTGAAAGATAAAGCAAAGATATGGTATCAACATAAATGATTGGTAAATCTCTTGGGAGTCAGCTTACGCAACCTTGTTGTAGTATGCTTTCAAAATAAACCTTGCTTCAATTAGGGCTTTTGAAGGTTGTAACGTGGTCAGGTTCACGGTTTAAAAAATAAAAGGTATAAGGCTCAAATTTTTTGTAACCCGCCCCATCTTCGTGATGATCTTCATTCCTAAACTCAGTTAATTCAAAATATGCATTCAGGTTCTAAGAGACTTCTGCAATTTTATCTGTTGTAATGATGATAGTTCACAAGCCAAGAAAACTTGGAGATGGCAGACACTTCTTCCTTTTGATAGTCACAACATTTTGTGGTTCAAGAATTTATTGACTTATCTCTCCTTTTTTCCTTATTTTGATATCCCTAACTTTTGCCTGAACTGTTTATTTTGAACTTACAGTCAGCGGGATGCCTTAATTTTTGCCTAAGTCATTTTTTGATTTTGACTTAGCAGGCTTTTCTTTGATTTTCTTTTTTGATACTTTTTTTTTTTGGAAAGATAGTGACTATCCTGCTTAATGATTATAATGACCCATCATTGGCTTTTGCTCGGCATCTCCAACATTTCTTTGATGTAAGCGGAGGAAAGCTTGTGATTAAAACACTTGTTAAAAGGTGCATTGAATGATTCTCTTAAAATAGAATGCACAACCAAATTAACTGGGAACTACCCTGCCCCGGGTTAAAATGTGGGTTATTTCGTACAGAAAGAAACACCAACTTCTAGGCTCAAAGGGGTTGACGAGGGATTAACTTCCTTATTTCTCCAGTGTTTGGGAATTGAAACAATGCCTGTACATCGTCAGCAAAGTTTTATTTGAAAGCATACAGTTCAACAACCTGGGTATTTCGTTGTCATCATCCTCCCTCCAATCTTTGCGTAAAACACAAGTTTGATAGAGAAAGCAAAATAGAATTTTTTTTATTTTTTTTATTTTTTTATTTTTGTAAAAGAAGCATAAACATAGACATAGTAGATGAAAATGAATTCAAACATACGATGCTCATTTCATTAAAATTAACATTCTGGAATGAAAAAAGTTTAAAAGCAAACAATACAACTGAGGAAATGCAAACAGTAGGGAAACATCTTTCTAAATCATGGCCTGCTGCCCCTTGATGGAAAGGACAATGAAGATCAGACCTAAAACCTTATGGAAAAGGATTCCGATGAGGAAGAATCAGCTCGATGGTAGACAGATAACTCTGAGGATGGAGACAGACAAGGATAAGTTTCATGGGTAACCTGGATGTATGCATGCAAATGATGCAATTGTTGTATATATTATTTGAGTTTCAAAGAACTTAACATATTAATTTGCAAACATTCAAGCATTGGATTAAAGCGTTGGTCAAGTTATCATCAAAATCAATCATCCATTTTGGTGGATTAGAATTTTCACCCCATCAACACCCAAGATCCATTGAGTTTGATGAAACTTACGATGTTTACAAAAAAAGACCTCTAAGTTCATTGAAAATCAAAGGAAAAGGTTTTTATGAATGTATGAATGCATGAATGCCACATATACAGAAATTGTAACACAAACATGGTGCACATAAGGTAGGTTCAAAAGTTCAACGTCACGAGCATGAGGTCAAAGAACCAAACATGGGATAGTACTAGGGGTTAATCACCTGCACAACATGTTCTACTGATACGTCAGAGTCCACATTCTTCTTTCGGATATTACCGGCTTGCACAACTGAACTTGTGAGCCAATAATATTCTCAAGAAAAACTCGTCTGAGTGTGATTCTCCGCATGACAACTAATCCAAGTCTACACCTGAATAGTTTCTGCATCACAACCTAAAAAGGCCAAGATGGGTTGGGGTTCTACGGCCAACTCAGCTTCTACAGTTCAATGAAAGCAATAATGTCTTCGCAACTGAACTTGCTAAACATATACTACCAACAAGGAACCTCCACTGAGCGGAAGGATTCTCATGCCAGCTTTTTAAGGACTGAACTCCTTGTATGCCATACATGACTATACCCTCCACCTAATTCTTATGTGTACTTAATCCGGGTTAGGATTTGTCCATAATGTATCTCTTGTAACAGAACCACACATATATCCAGAATAGCAAAAAATAACAAAATAAACAAGTATAAGCAAATATTAAAGTGAACAAAAACTCTAAGGTAACCCCTCTTTTAAAAAGATTTTTCAAATCCCCAGCAGAGTCGCCAGTTCTGTCACTCGGTTTTTGCGAACTGACTCCTTGCTCTTTTTTTTCTTTTATTTTTTTTTGCAAGAGTCGCCACCGACTTTTATTTTATCCAAAAAAGGAAAGGCATAAAAGAACAAGAAAGACCTTTTGACAGATTTTGGGTTCGGGGGGTTGGTTATACAAAGGGAAGGTTTTAAGCACCCTTTGTATCCATGGTTATCCATGGGCTCTTAATTGCTTAGCTCACTTTTTTAAATGCTTTGTTGATTTGAAAATAGAAGAAGTGAAGATGGACAATAGGTCACATAGGTCTCTGAAGAGTTTCACCGGGAATAATGCCCTTCAAATACCAGATGAAAGTTTTGAAAATAGATGAGAAGTTTTGAAAATACGTTGCTTGAAAATGGAAGTGTTTGAGCAAGCAATTAGGAGTTACTTGTTAGAACAAGATTTGTTCTGATCAATTATCTTAGTTTTGATGATAACAATAATATGAATTTTGCTTAAGATAATATGGTACTCTAATCCAATGCAATTTCCTTTTCAGGAAATATATAAAGAGTACGCATAATTCAGCGCTCAGAAGCTTTGTCTCAAAGGGTTCAGCATGCAACATCAGAACATGGTCTGGCAAGACATCAGAAGATGGTCGAAGCAGAATCAGAACATGGGTCTATGGAAGCATCAGAAGAACAAGAGAACAGAAGCACTGAAGTTCTGATGGTATCACGCTCAGAAGCACTTCAAGGTCAGAAGATCAGAAGATGCTATGCACCAAGCTGTTTGACTCTGATGATATTCAAACGTTGTATTCACAAACATCAGATCAGAAGAAAGTACAAGTGGCAAGCTACGCTGACTGACAAAAGGAACGTTAAAAGCTATTCTAGGCTACGTCAGTAGACACAGCGTGAACAAGGCTCGAGGTAGTTGACAAAAGCGTATAACATTAAATGCGATGCTGTACGGAACACGCAAAGCATTAAATGCACTCAACGGTCATCTTCTCCAACGCCTATAAATATGAAGTTCTGATGAGAAGCAAGGTTAACGATTCTGCACCAAAACAACTCATATTAAACTTGCTCAAACGCTGTTCAATTCTAAACTCAGAATCTTCATCTTCATCAAAGCTCACTACATTGCTGTTGTAATATATTAGTGAGATTAAGCTTAAACGATTAAGAGAAATATCACAGTTGTGATTATAGCTTTCAAGAAGCATTTGTAATACTCTTAGAATTGATTACATTAAGTTGTAAGTAACTAGAGTGATCGTGTGGATCAGAATGCTCTAGGAAGTCTTAGGAGTGAACTAAGCAGATTGTAACTAGAGTGATCGTGTGGATCAGTAGACTCTAGAAAAGTCTTAGAGGGTATCTAAGCAGTTGTTCCTGGAGTGATCAGTGTGTGATCAGAAGACTCTGGAAGACTTAGTTGCTGACTAAGTGGAAAACCATTGTAATCCGTGCGATTAGTGGATTAAATCCTCAGTTGAGGTAAATCATCTATGCGGGGGTGGACTGGAGTAGTTTAGTTAACAACGAACCAGGATAAAAATAACTGTGCAATTTATTTTTATTTGTCAAGTTTTTAAAGCTACACTTATTCAAACCCCCCCTTTCTAAGTGTTTTTCTATCCTTCAATTGGCATCAGAGCGCTGGTTCTAAGGTGCAAGCACTTAACCGTGTTTAGAAAAGATTCAGGAAGAGAAAAACGCTTCAGTAAAAGATGGTTGATGAAAGTGAAAAGTCTACACCTACACCTGCATCTACATCTGGCTCTGCTGAGCAATACAACGGCAACAATGGTTATACTAGACCGCCGGTATTTGATGGTGAAAACTTTGAATACTGGAAAGATAAACTGGAAAGTTACTTTCTTGGTCTAGATGGTGATCTATGGGATCTTCTGATGGATGGTTACAAACATCCAGTAAATGCCAGTGGCGTAAAGCTGACAAGGCAAGAAATGAATGATGATCAGAAGAAGCTTTTCAGGAATCATCATAAATGCAGAACTGTTTTGCTGAATGCTATCTCTCATGCTGAGTATGAGAAGATATCTAACAGGGAAACGGCCTATGACATATATGAGTCCTTGAAAATGACTCATGAAGGAAATGCTCAAGTCAAGGAGACTAAAGCTCTAGCTTTAATCCAGAAGTATGAAGCCTTCAAGATGGAGGATGATGAAGACATTGAAAAGATGTTTTCAAGATTTCAAACTCTTACTGCTGGATTGAGAGTTCTTGACAAGGGATACACCAAGGCTGATCATGTAAAGAAGATCATCAGAAGCTTACCCAGAAGATGGGGTCCTATGGTGACTGCATTCAAGATTGCAAAGAATCTGAATGAAGTTTCTCTGGAAGAGCTTATCAGTGCCTTGAGAAGTCATGAAATAGAGCTGGACGCAAATGAGCCTCAAAAGAAAGGTAAGTCTATTGCATTAAAATCCAATATCAAGAAATGCACTAACGCTTTTCAGGCTAGAGAAGAAGATCCTGAAGAATCAGAATCTGAAGAAGAAGATGAACTGTCTTTGATCTCCAGAAGGCTAAATCAACTCTGGAAGACCAAGCAAAGGAAGTTCAGAGGCTTCAGAAGTTCAAAGAAATTTGAACGTGGAGAATCTTCTGATGACAGAAGATTTGACAAGAAGAAGGTCATGTGCTATGAATGCAATGAGCCTGGACACTACAAGAACGAATGTCCAAATCTTCAGAAGGAAAGTCCCAAGAAAAAGTTTCATAAGAAGAAAGGTCTTATGGCAACCTGGGATGAGTCAGAAGATGATTCAGAAGATGAGCAGGCCAACTGTGCGCTGATGGCGACAGAAGATGACGAATCAGAATCTACATCAGAATCAGATTCTGAAGAGGTATTTTCTGAACTTACTAGAGATGAGTTAGTTTCCAGTCTAACTGAACTTCTGGAACTCAAGTCTCAGATTAGTCTCAAATACAAAAAGCTGAAAAAGCTATTTGAATTTGAAACAAAGAAGCTTGAGTTGGAAAATTCTGAATTAAAAGAAAAACTTTTAAAATTATCCAATAATGTTGGACCTCCTTCTGATTCAGAAAAATCCACTCCCAGTCTAAACCATATTCTGAAAGAATATGATTTAAGTTTCAGGAAGTTCTTATCTAGAAGTATTGGCAGAAGTCAGCTAGCTTCTATGATATATGCTGTGTCTGGAAACAAAAGAGTTGGCATTGGTTTTGAGGGTGAAACCCCATACAAACTTGAACCTGTTGATGAAATGAAAATCACATACAAGCCATTGTATGATCAGTTCAAGTATGGCCACTCCCATGATATTAGGCACACTTCACATGCTCAAAGTTTTCACATAACACACACCAAAAAGCATGTGACACAACCTAGGAAATATCATGAAACTCACATTAAAAATTATCATGTTGTTCCTCCTATTGCTTACAATGTTAAAGTCAATTTCAATCAGAACTTGAGAAAATCTAACAAGAAAGGACCCAAGAAAATGTGGGTACCTAAGGATAAGATTATTCCTATTGCAGATATCCTTGACTGCAAAAAGGACAAAGCACAACATGTCATGGTACCTGGACTCTGGATGCTCGCGACACATGACAAGAAGAAGGTCTATGTTCCAAGACCTGGTGCTTAAGTCTGGAGGAGAAGTCAAGTTTGGAGGAGATCAGAAGGGCAAGATAATTGGCTCTGGAACTATAAAGTCTGGTAACTCTCCTTCCATTTCTAATGTACTTCTTGTAGAAGGATTAACACATAACCTCTTATCTATCAGTCAATTGAGTGACAATGGTTATGATATAATCTTTAATCAAGAGTCTTGCAAGGCTGTAAATCAGAAGGATGGCTCAATCCTATTTACAGGCAAGAGGAAGAACAACATTTATAAGACAGATCTGCAAGATCTTATGAGTCAGAAGGTGACTTGTCTTATGTCTGTTTCTGAAGAGCAGTGGGTCTGGCACAGAAGATTAGGTCATGCTAGTTTGAGAAAGATTTCTCAGATTAACAAACTGAATCTGGTCAGAGGACTCCCTAATCTGAAATTCAAATCAGATGCTCTTTGTGAAGCATGTCAGAAGGGCAAGTTCTCCAAACCTGCATTCAAGTCCAAGAATGTTGTTTCTACCTCAAGGCCATTAGAACTCCTGCACATTGATCTGTTTGGCCCAGTCAAGACAGCATCTGTCAGAGGGAAGAAATATGGATTAGTCATCGTAGATGATTATAGCCGCTGGACATGGGTAAAATTCTTGAAACACAAGGATGAGACTCATTCAGTGTTCTTTGATTTCTGCATTCAGATTCAATCTGAAAAAGAGTGTAAAATCATAAAGGTCAGAAGTGATCATGGTGGTGAATTTGAGAACAGATCCTTTGAAGAATTCTTCAAAGAAAATGGTATTGCCCATGATTTCTCTTGTCCTAGAACTCCACAGCAAAATGGAGTTGTAGAACGAAAGAATAGGACTCTACAAGAAATGGCCAGAACCATGATCAATGAAACCAATATGGCTAAGCATTTCTGGGCAGAAGCAATAAACACTGCATGCTATATTCAGAATAGAATCTCTATCAGACCTATTCTAAATAAGACTCCCTATGAACTGTGGAAGAATAGAAAGCCCAACATTTCATATTTCCATCCTTTTGGATGTGTATGCTTTATTCTGAATACTAAAGATCATCTTGGTAAGTTTGATTCCAAAGCACAAAAGTGTTTCCTTCTTGGATATTCTGAACGCTCAAAAGGCTACAGAGTATACAATACTGAAACATTGATTGTAGAAGAATCAATCAATATCAGGTTTGATGATAAGCTTGGTTCTGAAAAACCAAAGAAGTTTGATAATTTTGCAGATTGTGATATTGATATATCAGAAGTTGTTGAGCCAAGAAGCAACGCATCAGAAGTAGAGCTTCTCAGAAGCAAAGAATCGGAAGATCAAGTATCAGCTTCTCTGGAGAATCTAAGCATATCTGAAGAACCATCTGTCAGAAGATCATCCAGACTCATCTCTGGTCATTCAGAAGATGTCATTCTTGGAAAGAAGGATGATCCAATCAGAACAAGAGCATTCCTTAAGAACAATGCAGATTGTCAATTAGGTCTTGTATCTTTGATCGAGCCAACTTCTGTTGATCATGCTCTAGAAGATCCAGACTGGATAATTGCTATGCAAGAAGAACTGAATCAGTTTACAAGGAATGATGTTTGGGATCTTGTCCCTAGACCAGATGGATTCAATATAATCGGTACAAAATGAATCTTCAGAAACAAGCCCAGAATTAGAAGATGAGAAGTTCTTATATATGGGTATCTTCTGAAATGAAATCTTTTTCTTAAGAAGTTCTGATTAAAATCAATTAGAAATTGTGATTCAGTTACTACTAACGTTTCTTTGTCTAAGTTGATTCAGAATCTCTTTAAAAGCAAAACAGCTGTAACTGGCTATCCAGATGGTAAACACGTGTTCACTACTCCTGGACAAGCGTGCGTGCAGTTGAGGGGACGTCTACTTAGGTAACTGTGCAAATCACGTCTTTTGTCTTTATTATCTCTCCTCATGTCACGTAACATTAAATGCTTTTCATCATTAACTCCCTTTCAGTTTTCTTTTTATATTCTTCAAACGTTTCTTTTCCCTCTCATATTTCTCTCACTTTGCATTCAGTCTCTTTTTCGTTCTCTCTCTTTGTTTTCATATCATAAACCCTAGCAGTTCCAATATCTGCAAATTCATCATGAATCCATCGTCAAGCTCTGGGAATCAAGATAATGATCGGAAACAAAAGAGAAAGGCATCTGCTGAACCAGAAACCAAACCAAAAAGAGTAAGGATCTCCTATGACCCTCTCAAAGTGTATCAACCTCTTGACGGTTCCCCTCAATCACCTCCCTCTTCAAAGACCTCCACCACCTCTTCCTCCTCATTCATCCTCTCGGAACCACCTTCTTCACCATCTGATATCTCCTCCCCTTCAACCCTTCCATCAGATATTTCTTCATCTCTCTCACACCCTTTTCCCACCAGAATACCTAATCCCTATAGTGTTGTTCTTCCCGACTCAAGGTTCACTGTCAACCCTCCAACCCCTACCACTCAATCATATCTGGAGCTTTTACATGCTGATGTAAATGGCTGGTTGGAGATTCTGGGTGCTGCTCACCTTAATCATCTGGATGAGTATGCTACAAACAACCTTTGGAACACCTTTCGTCAGGATTTTCTGGATAAGGCTACAGACACTCAGAGAAGGATTATGTCTGAAGCTCCTGGTGTTCGTGGTCTCCGGTTGGAAGTTGGTGAGAGCAGCCATCACCATCTCATCAGGAATAGAAGTGTTCTTGAAAGGAAGATGCCAGCAGATGAGTTGGAAGAAGAAAATCTCTGCAGAGACATCGTGGTGTGGAGACCATGGTTTCCTGTGCTAACTGGAGATTTTCAGTGGCTGTTCAACTGGTTCAGAATGAACCCTTCTGAAAAAGCGCCTCACATGGTCTTTCCAGTAGTGGTTTATCGTGCTGAAGTTGCTGGTCCTACTCCTCCAACAAACCTAGCAGCTATTCTTCAAGCGTTGGAAGATGGAACTTCTGAGCTGCCTGAACCAGAATATGCTAAGGCTACTTCTGAGTCAAACTCAGATGAGGAAATGGAAGATGCACAAGCTGAAGATCTCCCAGAAGATCACCCTGCTGAGATTGCTGTCCCTTTTGGCAGAAATTCAGGTGCCTCTTCTTCTGGTGAAACCTCAGCTCTGATGGAGACCTTGGAAACTCTTCATCAGAATCAAGCTTTGCTGGCTTCTCGTTTGGACGCGCAAGAAGCAGCCAATGCTGAGTTTCGCTCCTTCATGGCAAGGCAAGCTACAAGCACTGACGGGATTCATGATGTTCTGGCGCGGATCTTGCGTAGGCTAGGATCTTAGTCTTTTGGTCTTTGTAGTTTTCTTTCCTTGTTGCATCTGTTTTCCTGCATTCCTCTCCTGTAATCCTTTGTTTGATTATCAATGAAAAGTTTCTTTGCTTTTACATTCCAGTGTTTTTATTTGTCGTTTTATGCATCTGAATTTTTTTTGAAATATGCTTTTTGATGATATGACAAAAAGGGGGAGAAGATAAATGATAAATGATTTGATTAATCTATCAGTTGCTGGGTAAAGCTCCCACACATTCACTAACAAGAACTGCAAGTTCTATATGGTTTAAGTGTTTTGCAGGTATAAAGAAGTGAAGAAAATCTTCAAAGCAAACACAAGAAGCAAAACCATGGAAACTGAAGCAAGCCGAGTGCTGTCAAGCTTCAGAGATCAGAAGCAAGAAAGAAGAATGAATCAGAAGCACTGATAATAGAATTTGATCCATATTTGTCTATTTGCTTTGACAAAATTCTATTTGCTCTGATACATTATTTGCTCTGATATATTATTTCAGCCTATATGGTTCTGATTCATATAATGTGTTCAAACATATATTCTATGTTCTAACTCGTTCATGCTGACTTTTGTCGTTTAGTTTTTGTTCTGTAACATTTCAGGATGTAGAGATGCTCAGATGATGCTCTGGTACATTCAACAATGTTCTGATACAAATCTAGCATGAAGTAATGTTGATAGAAATTCAAAGCTCTGAAGCTATCCGAGGGAAGCAGAAATTCAAAGCTGTGAATGTTCTAAAGATCCAGAAAACTCAAGTTCTGAAGCTGTCCTAAATGGAAGCAGAAATCAGAAGCTGTGAATGTTCTGAAGATCAAAGAAATTCAAGTTCTGAAGCTGTCCTAGATGGAAGCAGAAGTCAGAAGCTGTGAATGTTCAGAAGATCAAAGAAATTCAAGTTCTGAAGCTGTCCTAGATGGAAGCAGGAATCAGAAGCTGTGAGTGTTCTAGGGATCTAAGGAAATTCTAGTTCTGAAGCTGTCCAATGGAAGCAGAAGTCAGAAGCTATGAATTCTCTGAAGACAAGAAGCTTATATGATCGTCTCTACCGAAATAATCAGGGAAGTCTTTTATTAAAGTTCTTCGAGTATTTATTTCAGGGGGAGATTATTTATCTCAGGGGGAGATTGTTAATCTCAGGGGGAGACATATTCATATGCTTATGCTATAGCTGTGTAATTTGTCTTTTGCCGTCTATTCTTTCTGATCGCAAATTCATATCATTTATATATGTTTTTGTCATCATCAAAAAGGGGGAGATTGTTAGAACAAGATTTGTTCTGATCAATTATCTTAGTTTTGATGATAACAATAATATGAATTTTGCTTAAGATAATATGGTACTCTAATCCAATGCAATTTCCTTTTCAGGAAATATATAAAGAGTACGCATAATTCAGCGCTCAGAAGCTTTGTCTCAAAGGGTTCAGCATGCAACATCAGAACATGGTCTGGCAAGACATCAGAAGATGGTCGAAGCAGAATCAGAACATGGGTCTATGGAAGCATCAGAAGAACAAGAGAACAGAAGCACTGAAGTTCTGATGGTATCACGCTCAGAAGCACTTCAAGGTCAGAAGATCAGAAGATGCTATGCACCAAGCTGTTTGACTCTGATGATATTCAAACGTTGTATTCACAAACATCAGATCAGAAGAAAGTACAAGTGGCAAGCTACGCTGACTGACAAAAGGAACGTTAAAAGCTATTCTAGGCTACGTCAGTAGACACAGCGTGAACAAGGCTCGAGGTAGTTGACAAAAGCGTATAACATTAAATGCGATGCTGTACGGAACACGCAAAGCATTAAATGCACTCAACGGTCATCTTCTCCAACGCCTATAAATATGAAGTTCTGATGAGAAGCAAGGTTAACGATTCTGCACCAAAACAACTCATATTAAACTTGCTCAAACGCTGTTCAATTCTAAACTCAGAATCTTCATCTTCATCAAAGCTCACTACATTGCTGTTGTAATATATTAGTGAGATTAAGCTTAAACGATTAAGAGAAATATCACAGTTGTGATTATAGCTTTCAAGAAGCATTTGTAATACTCTTAGAATTGATTACATTAAGTTGTAAGTAACTAGAGTGATCGTGTGGATCAGAATACTCTAGGAAGTCTTAGGAGTGAACTAAGCAGATTGTAACTAGAGTGATCGTGTGGATCAGTAGACTCTAGAAAAGTCTTAGAGGGTATCTAAGCAGTTGTTCCTGGAGTGATCAGTGTGTGATCAGAAGACTCTGGAAGACTTAGTTGCTGACTAAGTGGAAAACCATTGTAATCCGTGCGATTAGTGGATTAAATCCTCAGTTGAGGTAAATCATCTATGCGGGGGTGGACTGGAGTAGTTTAGTTAACAACGAACCAGGATAAAAATAACTGTGCAATTTATTTTTATCTGTCAAGTTTTTAAAGCTACACTTATTCAAACCCCCCCTTTCTAAGTGTTTTTCTATCCTTCATTACTTACTCTTAATTTATAAGATCTTTCCTGTACGTTAGCAAAATAGACAAATAGAAAATAGCAGAAACATAAATAATATGTCCAAATGGACAAAGAGAAAATAACAGAAGCATAAATAATATGTCCAAATGGACAAAGAAAAAATAGCATAAACATAAATAATATGTCCAAATGGACAAAGAAAAAATAACAGAAACATAAATAATATGTCCAAATGGACAAAGAAAAAAAATAGCGGAAACATAAATAATATGTCCAAATGGACAAAGAAAAAATAGCGGAAACATAAATAATATGTCCAAATGGACAAAGAGAAAATAGCGGAATATAAACGCCCAAATGGACAAAGAGAAAATAGCGGAAACATAAATAATATGTCCAAATGGACAAAGAGAAAATAGCGGAAATATAAATAATATGTCCAAATGGACAAAGAAAAAATAACAGAAACATAAATAATATGTCCAAATGGACAAAGAGAAAATAGCAGAAATATAAATAATATGTCCAAATGGACAAAGAAAAAATAGCAGAAATATAAATAATATGTCCAAATGGACAAAGAAAAAATGACAGAAACATAAATAATATGTCCAAATGGACAAAGAAAAAATGACAGAAACATAAATAATATGTCCAAATGGACAAAGAAAAAATGACAGAAACATAAATAATAAATAATAAAATAAAGCATAAAGCAAGAAATATAAAGGACAATATAATAAAATGCGGAATTTAAAGTCAATTGTTAGTATGTTAGCACGTGAATCATCTTGAAGCTAGTCAAGTATATTCACGATGTTAGTGAAGATCGATGGTGAGTGAATGATGATCTCGGATTTAAAGTTAATGAAAATTTATCAGAAGCTTGATAGAATCATAGCGACTACACGATAAATTTCCAAAAGTCTTAAAACAACTGCATACAATCTCTGCCATATTTGATCTTTTATTCTGATTCGGGACAAAGGAAAAAGATAAGAAACAATATCAAATAATATACAAAAATAAATATAAAACAAATTAAACTTAATTCATTCTTTTTGTGATTTTTTTTTTGGAATTTGATTTTAAGTTAATTAACAAGCTAATTAAACAAATAATTAAACTTAACAAGAAAAATATTATTTTATATGTCAAAAATTAGATTATAAAAAAAATATAAACCTAAATCTAAAAGGAAAATATTTTTGGAGTTTTTTGATTGGTTAAAAATAATTAAAAAAGCAATATTTACATAATTACTAATTAATTAAGCAATATAAATTAATTATGAAAAGAAATAAAATATTTTTATGTTAAAAATTAGATAAACATTTTATCAACTTAAAACTAAAATTAAAACATTTTTTTTTGAGAAATTGAAAATATGCATAAATATGGAGTTTTTAATTCATGAACTCCTAACACTACTACATATTAAAAATTACATTGTACTTACTCTATGATGTTCCAAGAGTGGAAAAGAGTGATTGAAATTGATTGAAAGTGGCTATTTGAATGAGCCTTGATTTTTACAAGTTTATTGAAACTTTTGGAAAATATAAAACTTATGCTATGGCTTTGGTGTTTGTTGTTGTGCTCTCCTCTTGTTTCTCCCTTTTTTTCCTCTCCTTGAATGAAGAAAATGAAGTTCTATTTATAGGCAAAGAGTTTGATCTTGGAAGCCTTGCAAGTGGAAATTGTCATGATTGATTTTGTGGAAAAAATATGATAATGGAATATTTTCAATGAGTGTATTTCTTAACCATGGTTAAAACACTCAAGTATTATTCTCTTCAACCTTGCAATAATATATTTAAGCATCTTGAATTGGTCTTGATTGGCAACCATAAGCATCTTTGATAATATCTTTGAATTATCTCACTTTAATTAAACTTTAAATGAATAAAATTTAATTAAAATGAAATAAAAATGTCATGAATCATGGATGGGTCGTGGATGCCCTTTAAACATATGAGAATCAAGATTGAATCACAAAAGAATTGGCCTTTTTGAAAAAAAATCAAATTTTGGTCATTACTTGTTTCATGCATTTTTCCAAAAAAGGTCAACTTCATCAAGGCATATCTCCCTCAATTTTGATCCTATGAAAGTGTTCTTTAACTTTTTGGAAAGCCCAAGATGTCCTCTACAAGCCACTTTGGAAGCGTTTTTGCATTTGGAGAAGTTATTTTGATGATATGGGCTTTGACAAAAAACTGCTTTTTGTTGACTTTCAAAATGACCCGTAATGTTTTGGCTTATATCTCTTAGGCGGAAGCATTTCTTGACCTTGGTCCCAACATCAAAGTTGTAGAGAATTGAATTTCCTTGAGAATGAGCTTTGGTTGGAATTTTTCTGATAAATTATGAGAGAGTTATGGTCGGTCAAAGTTCAGTTGACTTTTAGCTAAAAAACTCTAATTTTGCAATTTTGAGTTTTGTCGATTTCTGAACTTTTCTTGATGAATTATGATCAACCATTGATCACATGATGAATCTTTTGACAAAATATGGATGTTGACAAAAAATTGCATTTTTGACTGTCTGTTGACTTTTTGGTCAAACTGGTCGTCTGTTGACTGTTTGAGCTGTTGACTGTGCGTCTGAGCGAATCGAAGTTTGAAAATTTGTCTGGTGGTATTTTGAGACATATGGAGATCCATGAAATCCATTTGAGGTCTCAAAAACTCGTTCTCCTGAAAAAAAAAACAAAAACCCTAGTTAGGGATTGTTTGTGTAGGAGACAGTTAGGCGTACCTGATTTTTGTGCAGTGTTGAGTCTCTGTTGACCACGTGATTATCAGAAGACTTCTAGAACAAAATCTTGGAAATTTGAAGCGCGAAAAATTGATTTGACTGATGGTACAAACACGGAGAATTGCGCTGATAGCGGGTTTGACTGGTAACTAGCAGCATAATCTGAAATCCGGACTCCGCGCCTGCAAATTTTAATTCTGCACAAACTGCGTCAGCATTATTTATCTGAAAATAAATCTCAAATAAACAGTGTATGAAGTGATAAACAGTATTTGGCGTTTATGTAAGAATAAATTTAACAGCGAACCAAAATACTGTATAAAAAATTCTAAAAATTGAGTATTCATAAAATCAGGATATTTATGAAATAAAAATCCAAGATTGTATAAAACTCCAAATTTTTAGACAGAAGTCTTTTGACTTCTCTTTGAAAAAAAATTCGGGCAAATTTTGGGGTATAACAATAATGATCATAACACTTAGAAAATGATGGGATCTCAGAGGTCAAAAATTGGGGTGCAACAGAGGTAAATGAGAAGACTCACTGAGGATAGGCAATGACCCGACAAATCATCCACAACTAATGTGTTGATTTAAATCAAACGACAGTCATCACCAGTTAAATGTGCCAAAGAAAGTAAAAGATAAACAACAGCAACTAATGTAATGAGAAAGACCGAAAGCTGACCTGCATCAATTAAATGTACTGTTGAAGGGAAACAAAGAAAGACCAACATCAACTTATGTACTGAGGAGGAGCGAAAGTTGAGAAGTATAAGTTAAACGTAAAGATGAAAGGAAACAAAGAAAGAGCGACATCAGCTAATATAATGAGGAGGACCGAAAACTGACAAGCATCAGTTAAATGTACCGATGAAGGGAAACAAAGAAAGTTCAACATCAACTAATGTACCGAGGAGGACCAAAAGCGGACCAACATCAGTTCCATGATCGGTCTCTGAATCGTTGCATGCTCAATGCTGATACATGAGATATATTTGTTTTTTTAGCATATTGATACGCATGAAATGATGGATGTAATGGCTAATTAATGTACGTAATAAGTAACTCGATGTTGGCCAATGGACATTGGGTTTTGTGGTATATATGGAGGGCGGGGCTTGGTTTTCTTTGGAAAATGGCAGAGCGAGATTAATCCTTTTCTATTGTAGAAGCTATGGGACGATGCCCCATGAATGATATGAGATGCGTGATTGATGCAAATGTTTGAATGAATGCATGATATATGCGGATACTCTTTTAGGATAATGATTTGAATGATTTGAAAGGTGCCCCTAGGGACAATTTAAAATGATAAAGGTTGTCTTGTAAGGATTTTGTCAAGGAAAAATGGTCCTTTGTAGGATATTGTGCAACATGATTTCCCATTCTGAGCTCGGTAGTTGCTGATGTATGACACTGTCTGCTTGAGCAGTACGAAGATTAACCTATGTGAATTCTAATTCATCAGTTTCTATACAAGTGTTATTGCCAATTCAATTACACTTAAGTAAAGGCACCTTAAAAGTAACATAATCAATCTCCAAAATTTCCTCAATGACCCCAAAGTATGCTCTAGATTCTAAAGTATGCTCTAGATTCTAGTACAATATTGTTATCTTTGAAATTAGAGAAGTACATGGATTCAGCTTCATCCAGAACATCACAATTTTGCATGGTACTACGATCATCCTTTGATTTTGTATAAAATAAAAATTTAGTAATGTAGCATGCATTACAAGTTATTACATTAAATTAGGCATATATGACATCCATTTAATTGTCTCAGATACAATACTAGCTTTAGAAACTCTTTCATTAAACCAATTTATGAAAAAAATTATGGTCTGTCAACATTAATTTTCACTCATCCGGGAGAATTTTTTCTTGATAAGACTTTTGTGAGTGGATAAGATGAAGAATGGACATTAAACAACAATATGAACAATTCATCTCAATGAACATTCTATCTCAAATAAAATAAAAGTTATACACAACCAACATAAATTAATGAGGGATAAGATTTAGTTTAAAAAATTAAAATAGCGTGTTCTAGAGCCTTTGACCTCAGTTTTTAATTGACCGAGGTGAAAGCTTTATCATGAAATGTATTTTTTGTAGTAGTGATTCATACAATTACATGGTTCAAATAGTTCAAAATAAATTATTCTTAAATGCCTAATTAAAAGAAAGTTTATTTACTCATAATACAATTATTCATAGCCAAAAGTTTAGAAGAAAGATAGATTAATTTTGAGATGAAAGATAGTATTCAATAGAGAAAGACCTTCAAAGGATACAATACTAACAACACTTGTAGCCGTCAAAATTCCTTCCAAAATCTGAATCCCCAAAATGAATTATGCAATCCTTCTTTTATGCCAAATCAGCGTCCCAATCGCCCAACGATGCCTTTTAATCGGCCAACAATATGTCTATTTGTGCCAAATCGGCCAATGATGTAAAGTGATTGTGCGACGATTGTCTAAATCGCTCAACAATTGGTGATAATCTTCCAGTCATTTTTCCATAGACTGCACCAAATTTATGCATTCCAAATTTCTTCTTTTTTTTCTCTTCTTTTGACAGTTTTGATCTTAGTCTCAAATAAGGCCAAAATTCACTTTAAAACCATGTAATCATTCACTAATTACTACTAAAAATACTTAAAACTGCTGATAAAACTTTGTTGGTGGAGTGTCATCAAAATTCAAGAAGAACGCGACTTGATTTGATCAAGACGTTCCAAACCCATAAATTCTAACAACAATCAAATGATTCATAGGGGAACTCTCTCTATAGCACTTAAGAAGTGAAAAAGAAGTCACCAAGTGAAAATGAAACTCTTGTTCCTGTTTATATGTACAAAAGGGGCCGAGATTAACAACCATAATTCAATACACAATCGAAGGTTATCCAACCGTTTAAAAAATATTAAACTCATAATTGCATTTGAGTGCGCTCGAGTTAGCTTAGGCACGCCACCTCCCCACCCCATGCATGTGGGTGTACATGGAGATCTTTACCAAGGAAATGTTCTACTTACACGAAGTGTGTTAAATGTGCATGTCCCCAATGACTCAATAAGGAAAAATCCCTCAATCGAATTTATCCTTGGATCGGTCTCAATAATTTTTACATCAACATTCCTTGTTTCAAAGCCTATAGCAAGGATTTTCGGGACTGCTATTGCACATAATCCAACAAAATATACATTCTAGAAATGGTCGCCCGCACTCCATGTCAAACCAAGTATGACCGTGAGTTATGCCCATGTATTCTTCCGACACACACTTGTACATTTTCACCCCATTCAAACATTGACTTGAACGTTAAAGAGTTAATATTCTTGATACTTCATTTATATTCAACGAAGACCATTACCACCGGACGAATGTGGCTTTGCTTCATGAATGTAAATAAGACAATATTAACACACTTCATAAAGATAAACACTTTACAGAAATAAAGGATACAAATCTATCATGCCTTTAAATTGTACTTAACCAGCAGACTTCCTTTTCCTTTTATGCTCGTATTTTCTTGTATATTTATGATATGAAAAATTATGATCAACCGTACCAATACCAAATGATTAAAATACATTTGAAAACCATTAAAGTAACTCTAACATTTCACAGTTTCTATAGGATACCATGCCACAACCACTACAATAAATATATTAACCATTATCTATCACCACTTTTTGTCTCATTATTGACTAAAGCAAATAGCACTAAATTTTCATTCAAAATTTCATGTAAAAAAAAAAAAACATATGGTCCAAGTTGCCGGCATGCTAATGATAAGTCACATAAAATAAAAGTTTCACATCATCACTATCCACAACATTATCACAAAAATGGTTCCTTCTATTGTAGCCTCAAGCAAGTGTTTCTGCCATTGAGATAAAAAATAATAATACATTGCCATGAGAAACCCACATGAAAGTTTCTAAAATAGGAAAAAGAGAAGAATCTGACCAATTTGTCTTTTTTGCACAAACTAACATGTGTGGTCACACACCAAGCCAAATTTTGGGAATCTAGTTCTCCCTATTATACCTATATTCTCATGTATCTTAATCATATATATCCAAGACCAACCACCGCTATAGATCTAGAGAGTACATACTACACCTCACTTTCATGCATTTGATTGCTTTATCATCATCATCCCATACAACTAAGATCGTGTGTGAAAGGTTGCATGGCTTTAACAACTATTCAACATAATAAAAAATATATATATTTATCTAAATAAGTTTTTGTTCCCTATAATTATTGCAGTTTAGTCCCTCATGGGTTTTGGCAACGGTTTTAGCTGATTTTGACAACAGTTTTTTTATAAAAATCGTTGCCTAACGACATAGAGGGACTAAAATTGAAAACTGCAATATTTATAGAGACGAAAAACTTATTTAACCCTATTAAAAATTAATTATTATAAAATAAAAGCCATGTGAATGATGGAACAAAGTAAAGTGTTATATAGGTATAGGTATTACTTTATTTATTATAAGCTTATAGTGTTAGTAATTAGTATAGTTCATTGGAGGTAATGAATAAGTTTGGAATCTCTTTATTGAAATCAAAAGCTTAATGTTAGAATGAAAAATTTGTGACAATATAGAAAAGGTCTTTCGGCAAAGGACTTCAGAAAACCCTTTCTTTCTTACTAATGAAATTGATTTTACACAAACGTCATTTTAAGTGTTAAAACAATAAAGCTAGTTTAAGCAAAGATTCAAAAGTTAGTTTGTAATAACTGATAAAAATGTGGAATAGCCGTTTTACTTCAATGTGTTAACTTCCAAGCAAAAATATATAGACACAAAAGATTTGACCTTGCCACTTTTAAATTTTCCAACACACACACATATGCATACATTATATATATATATATATATATATATATATATATATATATATATATATATATATATATATATATATATATATATATATATATATATATATATATATATATATATATATATATATATATATATATATATATATATATATATATATATATATATATATATATATATATATATATATATGTGTGTGTGTGTGTGAATTTATTTATTTATTTTCTAACTTTTAAATTTTGTTTTGATTAATTTTTTTGTAAGGTAATATAATTTTAGAAGGTAATATTAAAAAAATATTTAAATTAATTTTATTCTTTATGTAGATAAACTTTAAGAATTTTGAAATGGAGGAATTTTATGAAAGATTATTCAAAGTTAATTTCAAATTTATTCTAATAGTTATTTTAAATTATGAAAATTAATTACTATATATTTTAAAAGTTTGCACATTAGTTCCATTTATTTTTAAGATTTTGCAAATGAGTCTCGATAATTTTTCAAAAGTTGTAAAATGGTCTCTAAAATTTAAAATTTAGTAAGTTTTTTCTTTTTCCAAATTGTTCCAAATTTTTTTGAAATTCACATTTTGAGCTTCTTTTTTTGTATATTTATACTTTATCTTAAAAAAAATTATATAAATAGGTCAATAAATGGGCCTCTATAAATTTGGGAAATAGTCTCTAAATTTTTAAAATTTGCAAGTTTTTTTTTTATTAAATTTATCCTAAATTTTTTGAAATTCACATTTTGACCTGCGTTTATCATATATTTATATTTTTATCTTAACAAAATTATATAAATATGTCAACAAAGTTCAAGGATATGTGAACACAGGAGTGTCTAAAATTTAATTAATATTTTTATCAATTTAACTTTTTTTGCAAAATAATTTTATTTAAAAATAATATCATAAATATTATACATAAATAATAGGCAAACATTATTCTTTTTAAATAGAAAAATCAATATTCTTAAAAGTTAAATTAAAAATTAAAAATAAATTTAAATTTTGAATGAGTTTTGTTTACACTGTACAACCAAATTCCAAAGTACCAAATAATTTACGAAATAATTGATAGAGTGCACAGTCAAAGATTTTGTGTTGTAATGATTAAAGTGATTAAGATGTCTTTACTCATATGAAAATGATTTTTTTTAAGGAAAGGACAATAAATAAACAAGGAACAAAGGAAACAGTAAAGAAAAAGTAAAGTTGAAAAACAAAGAGTTAAAGAGAAAAAATAATGAAAAGAAAAGAAGAGAGTGACTATATGCCAGGTAGATTTGTTTAGATGCTTAGTGGGTCCATCTTGAACTGATGTTTGATAAAAGGGTTCTTTTCCACTTGGGCCAAAATTGGAAGGAAACATCTCATGGACCCACTATGGCCCAGCAAGCTTTTATATGTAGGTAAACTAGATTATAATGGAGTTAATGTCACTCTAGGGTGTGATAAAAAAATTTAACAACAAATATAGCATTGAAAAGTCAAAAAGATGTTTTAAATGTCAATTCGATTACTCATGATTCAGGGTATTAATGGAAATGATGTATATTCGTAGGTTTCAATCTAACATGCTTGTTTTGTCTGTAACTTTTATAGGATAAATTAATTTTTAAGACTTGGGTTCTTAACTATGTCCTCTCCGTCTTATTTATTTTTTCAGGTATGTTGGGTCCTCCCAGTCTCGTCCTCATTTATTTGCGGGACGATTCAAGGTTTAGACTTGCACCTTATATTATATTTATCTGTCCTATTTTTCAACAGGTTTTGCGGAGAAAACATAAACGAGACGAACATATGCTTGTTTGCAGCTAAGGGTGAAAATAGGTTGGGCCGAGCTAGGCTTTTCCAAGCCTAAGTCTGGCGTGTCAACAAAACCGAAGCCTAAGCCTGGTCTGTAGCTTGTCGTAGGCTTATTTTTAGGCCTGAGTCTGACCTTTTCGAAAGTCTGTTTATTCTTTTAGCCTACATAAAAGCCTATTTATTTTAGACATATGTAAATAAGCAATTAAAATAATGTTTAAATAGACTAACAAACTAAAATACCAAGAGACTAAAAATTTGTTTGCATTGACTTATTTTAACTTACATATTAGCATATGTTCTGTGAGACTATTGTGTAAGAGAACTTATATAAACAATGTTCATCAGGTATTTTAATCTTATTTTCATAAATTCTTCAAGATAACCAAGTTTTATTTAAGTATTTTATTTCAAAGTACAAAACATAACATAATGATAATAAAAAATTACATATTTATTTAAATAGGCCGGCTTGATAGGTTTAAAAGGCTTCTTTTGGGCCTGAGGCCTAGCCTTTTTAACTAAATATGCTTATAAAAAAGCCTACGCCTTTTCTATTTAAAAAAATGTATGGCCTGCCTGAGCCTGTGTAGGCTAGCCTATAGGCCCCTGTTATTGGTCTGGCCTATTTCCACCTCTATTTGTAGCCCATATATATTTGCATTATAAAGTGATAAATATATTTTTACAATAAGGTCATAAATGAAGTGGACATGTTAGTTTGATACATGTTTATCCTCTTTTGAAAAAAAATGTTTTAATATTAACCTTTAAAATTTCACTTAATAGGCTAGAGAAGGAAAAAAATTTACTTGAATTAATATGAATCAGGTCAATAATATATTGATGTAAAATGATTAGAGATAAAAATATTTTTTTGAAAATAACCGACTAAATTGAAGGGCCATTTCCATCGTCTGAGAACTATTGGCATTAGAGAGATTCAAACTTGTGATATAGAGAGGAGGCCATTTCTAGGTCTCAAGCCTTCAACACCAGACCAACCGCTAAAAAGTTATTTATGATCACTTTTATTCTCATGTGAAATCTTTGGTTTTTCCTTCTCATATATAAGGGAGGGGAGCCTCCTTTTCATTTCACACCAATTTTCAAAGTTTTATATTTTCTTTGGAATTTATCTCTCTATTTTTCTCCCTCTTTAGAAACATTTATCTTCACTTAAAGTTGTCTTGGTGCTTTGAGTTAAACACTACTTGTGAGAAAGAAATTGTTTTGGCAAAAATCCCTTGTGATTAATTTGATACTCTTGAAGAATAGAGTTTGATTCTTGAGATTAACCGGTCTTAAAATCTATGTTGGATTCTTGAGATTAGCATAGAAAGTCTCTACTTGGTTTATTAGCTATGCTTGGGTAAAAACTTTCTTTTGATTGGGGATAAACCATTGTAAAGATCAAGCTGTATCAAAGGTTTGTTGACATAACCTATAAAAGCTCAAATGTATAGTTTAAATTTCAAGAAGATCTCTTGGGGACAGGACTAGGTCAACTTTTAGCCGAATTCGGATAAATCTCCGGTCCAATCTCTCTAACTTTTTTCCTCTTTAATTTTTCTATTTATTATTGTCTTTATTTTCGTTGCTATGTACACTACTACAAATAATACATTTCATGACGAAACTTTCTCCTCAACCAGAAAAAGCGAGGTATTATGCCTAGGCGCGCCATGTTTTATTTTTTTTTACAATAATAAAAACATCATATTTCCTTAGTTGTTAAGAAAATTGAGTGTACAAACAAATCAATACACACTTCGAATCTTGACTATTGGAGTTTATGTTTTTATGTGTTTATAAGTGTAAACTAAAGGAACTAACCCTTCAATGTTTCGTTATAATCGAGGGATCAAATAATCAGATTTCACTATAAAAGAATTCGTCAAATAGATTTTAACCTTAGTTATATGAAGTCGCCCCAAACTTGTGTGCATCATTCTTTAGGATGGATTGCAATACAGAAAAAATCTTCAATATTCTTCTATCTATAACGAAACGTTTTTTCTGCCATTATAATCTATCTCACATAATGATTTTGATTTTGTTGTTGTATTTTTGCTCATTTGATATATTGCAAGTGCATAAAATCATTCTTCTTCAAGTTACACAAAGAAGGGTGCTCAACCTTTGAAAAGTTATACAAATAATGGATCTTAACTTATCAGTAATAACTCCAAATATTTATTATAAACAAACAGACCGGTATAAAAAGGTGAATTTGAATGCAAAATTCTGACATTCAAGCATCATTCTTGTAGAAGTTGGATCTTAAACATAGAAGAGAGCTTAACCTTTGAAAAGATTTGTTGTAAATTATTTACCTTAATATTTTGTATAAATAATGTAATATTTAAATTATAAAAAAAGAAGAAGAATTATTCACCTCGATTTTTATCCAAAATCGAAGTGATAATTTAAATGAGATGATTATTTACCTCGGTTTTACAGCTAACCAAGGGTGTAATTATCATACTTTACTATAAAAACACTCGTTAAATAGATTTTACCCTAATTCTTGATAATATGAAACAACCCCAAAGAGTTGGAATATTCACCATCACTACAACATATCTCTAGGATGGATTGCAAGTGCAGAAAATAAATATTCTCATGGTGGGAACATATAACTTACCAGAAGTTGGATAAGTTATGAATTGTTTTTTGCATATGCAACATAAAGGTATGCAACAAAACTTGGATTCCACCAAAGATCTCTAGCATCTTGCATGAGACATCTAGCATCCAAATCTTTATATCATCGAAGATTTGATGTATACAATGTATTTTTAATATCATGTCAAGACAATGTTACAAAAAAAAAAACGCATTCTCCTCGGTGATTTTACATGGCCAAGGTGATAATTTAAGCATTTTTTCTATTTTTTTCACTGGCCTTAACAAATCTTTGTCATCCATTTAATGTTTATCAATGCTCAAGACACTTCCATTAGTGATCCGCGTGAAACCTTAAGGATATCCATTATAAAACCATGCTGAATATTGAAAATCTAACATAACTGAAGCATATGAAGCGCTCGAAACCTAAGGACACTTGGAAAAGTTCTCTATGATGGATTGCAAGAGCAGAAAATTTTTTAGGTTCAAGGTTTGTCTTCTTAAATATTTATTACAACTGAAAATGATTTGATATTTGATATTAATTATCTTACCCATTGTTTCCATAAAAAATAAAAGATCTCCCCCAAGATTCAATAGTTAGAAGATCTAAATTCTAAATCTCAAGGGAGTTTGATTTCTATCTCGACCCTAGGGAATTTGATATTTATCTTGAACTCTATGAAATTTTACTTTTATTTTAATTTTAATATTCTGTGTAAACAATGTAATATTAGGTAAACAATATAATATTCTGGGTAAACAATGTATCAAAGTTTAAAAAACTACAAAAATAATAATAATCACACTCCTCAGTTTTTTATTAAACCGATATATAAGATAAGCTAGTTTTGTAAATATTAAAACTGCAACTGTTGGGGTTCAAACCCATGTGCATATAACTATACTCATCGGTTTTCGAATCACTGAGGTGTTAAGTGGAAACTTTTCATGACTCTCTTCATTACCTCGACGCTTTAGCCGAAGTAAAACACATTTCGCGTTCGAGGTTAAAAAGCGTTATTTGTTGTAGTGGTACTTTATCCTTAAGAAATTACTAACCCAATTTCAAGTGTAATTTAGAAAACCACTAAAGTAATCAAGAATTTTAAATACCACAATTCACCCTCTCCCCTCTTATGCTTGAAGTCGCTTGTCCAACATCATACTCCTTTAAGATCACATTATTGAGACGATCCATAAATGTTTTCAACATAGGAAGAATTTTCTATTTATTGTAGATCTATATTCTTGGAGGTATGAAGCTAATGATTATGATGTTGGTGATCTTCTTGGTATTTTGATGACGACAACGTTTATGCTTGTTGAAGTCGGTGATAATATCTTTCCAACTCTTGGATAATGGTGGTTAAATTGAATATATCCCAAGCCTCATAAAGTAGAAGATTCAAGATTCCACTGAAGTGCATATATGATCTACATATCCGGAAAAGGAACTTGAAAGCTTCAAAGTTGTGAAAGAGAGAAAGTGTGAAATATCGTCTGATCGTGTTTGTCTAAGTGACTAGAATCTTATAAAAGTAGGAAAGTAATACATAAGATAATAAGTCAACTCAGGCACACACCTAAAATACTTTGTAATTCATATCTCTTCTCTTCTCTCTCTCTCTAAATATTTTTCTTTTCACCAAAGTTACCTTAGTCCATTGAAAGTAAAAACTACTATTGAGAAACGAGTTGTATTGGTGTTGTGAGACAGTTGATACTTTCAAGAGTGTGATACTTTGGAAGAATAAAGTTTGGTTCTTGAGATTAAACTGTCATAAAATCTTTGTTTGATTCTATAACTTAGCCTGAAAAAATTTTGTTTGGTTATTGAGATCAGCGTGTAAAATTTATAATTTGTTTGTTAGCTCAATCATGGGAAAATCTTTCTTTTGATTGGTGATAAGGTAATGTAAATTTTTTTAGATCTGCTTAAAGGTTATTGGGCATAACCTGTCAAAGCTCAATATTGTAGTCAAATATCAAGAAGATTTCTTTGAGGAAAGAGTGGGTCAACGTTCGACCGAATCTGGATAATTCTATGGTACCATATCTTTCCCTCCCTTATCTCTTTAATTTTTTTTGTTTACATAATATTTTACATTTTCTTTCTGCTGCATTTCTCTTGATCTTAAGATACTAACACAATATGCTTCTTAAGTAATATAACAATTAAATCAATCGCGAATTTTAAATATTACAATTCATCCCTCTTATATTTGGAGTTCACTTGTCCAATATTTATATCATATACATAGCACAAAGTTGTTATCTTGCATCTAGATTTAGATTTTTAGACCAAAAGAAATTGAAGATGATGATCTTCCAAAAGAAGAATTTGTTTTTTACAATGAGGACTAGTTCATTGGGACAAATTATTATTCATTGATAGTCATCATTGTTGAGCTCAATCGTGTTGAAGCTTAAGAAACTAGCCAAAAATTAATATTTCCATTTAATTACATAAACGTGTTTTATATATAACAATGTTAAGAAATCATATTTCGTGCCTTTTCAAATTACGTTCTTGGAATGTCAATAATCAATATGCAATTAAAGAACGTGTCAAATTAATAACATATATTATTAATTAGAAAATTAAAGCATTAGAGTAAAGTATCTTAGACATGTTACAAGAAGTGATAAGCTACAAAATACTACTAAACAATATTTTAATTAATCGTAAAGCTGTTATTGCAATATTCTTTCACTTATTTTAACAATTGCTACATGCTTTACGTATAGTATTTTAACAATTGCGACATGCTTTAAGTATATTATACGACAACAATACAATATAGTATTTTGGATTTGCTTTTGTATACACAATATGTTGGACAAAGGGGCTTCTATATCCTATGGCTTTTATTTTTATAAATTATAATCAAATGTCATTGCTCAGAACACTTGTCATCATTGGTTTGAGATTTTAATATAGGACCACATTTAGCTGTATAAACTGATTAAAGTAGAACAACATTAACTATAACGTTTGAGATTTTAATAAAATATGATGAGTTCTGACATAAAAAAATTCTTGCCAAAATTAGTTTTGGAATATAAAAATATCCACAGCTAATTCTTGTTCTAGCTAGCTCTATTATTGTACAAAAGCAGTCTTGCGTTTCAACTTTTCTTTTTAAATTCAGAGCGTTTTTATTTCTATATAGGTTTTTTTTTTTTTTTTTTTTTTTACTAATTCTATATAGGTTAAATATATGTAAATATACCTGAGAATGACTTTTGCGTAATATCGTTAACCTACTTACAAAGCCTTTTGCGTAAGAGTATGAAGAGTATCAACATTTGATAATGTCGTTAACCTACTTACAAAGCTTTTTGCGTAACAAAAACATGATGGTCATACTACGTATATGGGCAAATGTATGCTTGACTGGTTATAGTGCTAGTGAGAGATTGTTAGTGTAAGTCATAGAGACCAATAGTTTTATATTGAACTTGGTAATTGTATCGAATGATCTACTATTAATAGTAAGACACTTTTTTGTTATGTTTGCTTTTCTAAAATAATAAAGTCTCTGGAATAGTTAGTCCGTTTAATGAAACATTAAGTATGACTTAATCATGAGATATCATTAAACATAAAGACATTATTCTTAAAATATTCATAGTATAGCTTTATTGTGAAGTGGAATAACATTAGAGCATTGAGATTATTATGTGGATAGACTAATGATCACGTCTCATGGGTCATGGATAAAGAGTTATCAAGTCTTCACATCAGTATGAATATTCGAAGTAGTAGTTATACTAGATTGACCCACCATGAGAATACTACAAAAAATGTTATGCAAGTATATCATAAGTTATTCTCAAGGTGGTAGTAGTGTATACCACCATTCGACCTCAAGCCACTATGGACCCTAGATGCGGAGTCGAATACTTTATTGTCAATCAAACGTGTTACCTAACAGAATGACCATAAGGATGATTGATAGTTACTCCGCATATCATGCTGGAGGACATGAGTGACCTAGATGGAATTTTCTCATCATGCGCAACATGATATATGTCTAAGGCTGGATATTGAATTGGACAAAGGTGACACGGTGTATGAATTATGATCAATATATACATGAGAGAAGAAGGGTATAATCATACACACAAACATTATCACAGAGAGGTTTTTGTCAGATCACATGACATTTTCGTGACTTGGGTATCAGTGGTGTGTTGCTAGATATTGATCACTATTTATTATATTAAATAGGTGGTTTAGTATAATTGCCAATGTCAAGAGAACCTACAAAGTCATACACATAAAGATATATTCGTAAGAAGGTGAAATACGAAACACCATAAGATACAATGTACTTAAGAATTATGGAATAACGTAAGGTACAATGCGCTTAAGTGAATTATAGAACACCGTAAGATACAATGCCCTTAAGTGGAAGGCAGAATATTCTAAGGTATTGTGCACTTAAGTGAAATGCATTACACCGTAAGATACAATGCACTTAAGTGGGATTTTTAGCTTATAACCCACACAAACAGTTCTATAAATTTGGTTTTGAATCCTAGTTGTATTCTCTCTCTCTCTCTCCCTCTCTCAAGTTCTTCATCTGTATCATCTATCATTGAGATTGAAGGCACTTTGTTTGTATGGACTGAGTAGAGGCGTTATTCTTTGTTCAAAATTTGGGGTCATTCATCCGATTATGTATCAAAGGTGTTAATTTCCATAAAAGGCAACTGTTTCTATCAATGATCACGATCATTCTTAAGGATTGACTTAAGGGAAATTTTTATATTCTGATGCATTTATATCTCGATCTCCCTTCATGAAGGGCAGTCATTATATTATTTCTTGGGGATCACTATAACTTGTCATGGAGGTGGTCTATTCTTATCTCAAAAAGAATATGCAACAATGATCATTGAACGAGTCGGCATGTCCTTGTGTAAGTCATCTTCTACTTTGGTTGAAGTTAGATTGAAGCTTAATGCTAGTTCCAACACATAATATGCATATCCATCTTATTATCAAAGCCTTGCAAGGGTTCTTAAGCATCTCACCTTCTTGAGACCCGATAATGCTTATGTTGTGCAACAGTTGTGTTTATTCACGCATGATTGGAGGGGAGAACTCATTCACGCTCTCAAACGCATTATGCGCTACATTGAGGATACTTTTGATCATGGCCGACATATTTTTCTATCTTCCACATTCACTCTCCTCTCTCATATAGATATTGATTGGGGTGGGTGTCCGGATATATGACACTTTACATCTGATTAATGTATATTTACTGGTGATAATTTAATTTCTTGGTCTTCCAAACAACAAGCATCTCTATCACAATCAAGTGCGAAGGCAGCATGGTATTGTAGCGGTAAAAATGTGACTCGACGCGCTTTCGCGCATTTGAGGTACAACAGAGTCGCCACCGAACTTTATTTATTCCAAGGAAGGAAAGGGAAAATATCGATAAAACCCACGGATAAAAAAGAAAAGGATAAGATGGTCTTCGTAACCAAATTTGGGTTCGGGAGTCGGTTAAGCAAGGGGAAGGTATTAGCACCCCTCACCTCCATCGTACTCGATGGGACCCATTTAGTTAGTTTCGTGTTTGAGTGTTAGTGTAATGTTTGCGTTCTTGTGTTCTTATGCTTTATTAATCGAGAAAAGATGAAAGAAATGTTTTTTAGGGTTTTTTATTATTATGCTCGCCAAGACGTTTGTATCTTGTGCCTACGTATTCCCTAGTGCAATGGGAAAGTCAGAGCAATCGTAGTTCGGGCTAGGAACCACGAAAAGTTTTGTTGGTTGATTTTAGCGAGAGGTACTCGATCGCTTTCAAATGGAAATACTACGCGCGCATGGATATACGATCACTACAAGAATGGATGACTAAATCAAGATAAGACATGATTTTGGCCATCATCGCATTCGAGTGGAAGATATTCGATCTTCACATGTGGAAGTATGTTCGTATTGAAAATTGGATGAGTGTCTCGTTTATGAGAAAAGTTTTAAAAGCCATAAGGCAAAAAGGTTGAATGAAGTTGAAGTTGTGTTTTAAAGGGACATTTAGCAAAGGATTGAGCATAGGTGTTCACCTAGCGCGTCTTTACCCAAGGTATTGAACGGGAGCGAGCCCCATTGTCACTTGTTGTCCTAGTTAATTAATTTGTTTCAAAGGATCAAGGTATTCAAGAGGTGTGCACTTCTTGTCACAGGATCACTTTGATTTTATTAATGTGTTTTGATTCAAAGGATCAAGGTATTCAAGAGGTGTGCACTTCTTGTCACAGGATCACTTTGATTTTATTAATGTGTTTTGATTCAAAGGATCAAGGTATTCAAGAGGTGTGCACTTCTTGTCACTTGATCACTTTGATTTTATTAATGTGTTTTGATTCAAGAGATCAAGGTATTCAAGAGGTGTGCACTTCTTGTCACTTGATCACTTTGATTCTATTAATGTGAGGTTTAAAAAAGTCGTTAATCCAAAAGAATCGGGGTATTCAAGAGGTGTACACTTCTTGTCACTCGTTCTTTCGGTACCGTTTAAAGAATTTTTGTAAAGAAAACTCGACGTTGGATCGAGAAATTATTGAGACGACTTGGCGTTGGACCAAGGTTTATTTGTTTTTGAATTGAAACATTTATCTGATTTTTTGTATTTTTTTAAATAATAAAATGGAAAATAAAAGTCTAATTAAAATATTTTTGTTGTATTTTTAATAAGAAAATAAAATCTAAATTTGAAAACATATTTTTTTGAATTTTTAATATGGAAAAATAAAATCTAAATAATCTAAATTCTAACACATATTTTGTATTTTTGCAATATATTTTGAACAATTAAAATGAAACAAAAACTAAGATATAATAACAATAATGAGCATAATAAAGGAACAAGCAAATATGGGGTGGGTAAAATCAGGACTGGGCGCTGGCCCAAACAGAGGGTAAGCCCAAGAGCAAATTTAGTCCAGTCAGGAGGGTGCATTAGAAATCCGGATTTGGACCAAAGTTTGAAGCCCAAGAACAAGATAGCTCAAGTCAGGAGAGGGGTGTGCAAGAGCAAAACGAAATGGGCTATAGCAATCACAAAAACAAACCGGCCCAGATCAATTCAAAAGTAAAAAAATAAAAAAACCTAGATACAAACAAGGGAAAGCGGCCGTCCCCTCCCTCATGTTCACGATTAACGCCTCCCTCTCTATTCTCACTCTGCTTCTCTTCAAACATTCATGAAAAATAAAAACACACAAAAACAAAATCTCCCAACCGATTCACACTTCTCTCATCTCTCTACGGCTCTGCGTTTCTCATTCTCGGCTATGCGTTTCTCTCTAACAACACAACAAACGCTCTCACACTCGTTCTAAAACAACAACACCGATCTCCACCACGAAGATCAAAGTATAAAGAAGCAAAGAAGGTTTCGATTCAAAAACAAAGATTCAAATACAATTACACAGTTAATAATTGGAAGTCAAAAGAATGCGAAAATACCGACTCCGAATGTTCTCGGAGGTGACGAATCCACGGTGAGTTTGATTTCTCTTCTTCTGACCGAAACACTTCTTCTATGTGTTGGATTCGTTTTTAGATTTCCCGGATTTGTTTGAATTTGCTCGAAGTGCTGATACGCTCTGATGAAGGTGATGTGCTGGGTTTACGCTTGCGTTGTTGTGAATTCTCGCGGAGGAGTGGATACGACTTCGGTGAAAGGATGATGTGAATCACAAAACAATGATGATGATGTGAGTTGAAGAAGCTGACTCGGAGGTAAGTTTAATGATGATGTTGTTTGAGGGTGAATATGATGCGAGGAGATTGTGTTATGGTGTGGTTTTGGGTGATTTTGCAGAAGATGTGTTCTGAGTTTGGTGATTTCTGAAAGATGTTTGTGTGATGAAACGTTTCAGTTTACAGGTTGTGAGTATTGGTGATAGTGTAGTGGATGATATGGTATGAAGATGAAGGCTTATGCAGGTTCAAGATAGAGGTAATGGATGGTACGTTGAAGGTTTGTATGAAACAAGTTTGGAGGAAGTTTTTTCGAATAAATTTTGAGCAGAGCTTTTGTGTATTTTTCTTTCTCCCCCCTCTCCTTGTGCTGTGAATGAGTTTTTATAGATGGTATTGTGGGATTTTGGGGGGAAAAAAAAGGATGGAATTTGAACTTTTTGATAACCTGTTGTGTGTCTTTTTGCTGCAGGTTGGTGTGTTGCCATTTGTGTGCAACTACTGGACAGATCAGAGCAGGTTTTGGACCATTTCTTTTGGCTTGGCATGGCATGGATAGCAAGATGGAGCATATTTTTGTTTGTTTTCTGCAGGGAGAATGCAGTTTTTTTTTTGTACCGTTATGTTTGGACTGTATAGTAGGGTGGTGGCAGAACACCTTTGGTGGACCATTTGCTTGAAGAAAAAACGTGAACATGATGTAGAACCAAAAAGAGTGGCTTCTCAACCAAACAAAAAGACCATCCTGGGCTACAAATTTAAATGGGCCTTACAAAAATAACTCCCTCTATTTTATTTCTAAAACTAAAATAAACTTCAATAAAAAATAACAACAAAAAAAACATTAATTCTAAAAAACAAAATTAAATTAGAAATTAAGACAAACATCTCTATAAAAATAAAAATAATAATAATAATAACAACAACAAACAACCATTCTAAATAAACAGAAACTTAGATAAATAAGCAAATATGTGAATGCAAAAGTTATTTTTGTTGACTTTAAGTAGAAGTCAATTTTTGAATATGAATGTGGCATGCCTAAACGAATGAAATGCGTAGGGCAAAAATTGGGGTGCGACAGATGCCCCTATTTAATTATCTTGAGCCTGACGTCAATGGCGGAAAGTAATTAAATACAAACGGATCCAAATTTTTGTCCTTCATATGCAAATGAAATGCAATGCATGGACTCTTTTTTTTGTTATTTTGAATGCAATATGATATGAGACGGATGTTGAACTCTGTGGGGAATAAGATAAACTAATGTTGGATAGACTTGGAAAAGAGAGATAAAACTCTGGGTAAAAATACAGTAGAAGTGTCTAAGAGTGACATTAGACGGAGAAAAACACCTTATTGTGGATTGTGACATCCAATTATTGGCTTTGGATGAAAACAACGACCCATATCAGCTAATGTACTGGTAAAGGCAAAGAAGACCATCGACTTTAGCTAATGTACTAAAGATGGAAATGAGATCTCTTATCAACTAATGTACTGATAAAAGATGAAAAGGATACACGACTTTAGTTAATGTACTAAAGAAGGAAAAACGATTATATCATCAGTTAATGTACTGAAGATGTGAGACAAATCGACCTGCATCAGTTAATGTACTGATAAGGGAAACAAGAGGGAATTGTTATCAGCTAATGTACTGACGAAAGGAAATCCTATACCAGTTAATGTACTGATAAGGAAAGAAGAAAGAGGCTAACGTCAGTTAATGTACTGACGAAGAGAAGTCCTATACCAGCTAGTGTACTGATAAGGAGGAAACAACCATGATCAATCATCGGCTAATGTACTGACGAGAGAAAATAGGAGACATCTGATATCAGCTAATGTACTGATGAAAGTCCTGCATCAGCTAACGTACTAATGACGGGAAACGAAAGTGCATATTATCAGTTAATGTACTAATGATAACAACCAGTGGTGAATGACATCAGCTAATGTACGGATGAATATGACAAAGAGTTGACATTATCAGCTAATGTACTGATGAATGTAAGACGAAATCGCTTTGGTAAATGCCAAGTGAGTTGGACTTTGATCTCAAGGTAAGATGTTTGATAACAACGAGACCTTGAAAGAATGTAAATGAGAATGAATTTTGTTTTCATGCATGATAATGAATTTTCTATGCGTGATGAATGATCAATGTGATGCAATTGGTTATGAAAGCTGAGGTAGACTCTTTTTATGAGGGTAGATTGGAATTCTGATTCCTCAACACAAGAACATTGCCAAATCTGTTATGTCACCCTGATGACCCTTTTGGGAAGGATTGCTAAACTGCTTGGGGATCGTTGAAGAAGAATGCCCCTGACTTACTGATTGTTATCTGATCGTTGCTTCAGTCCTTGAAATGAATTTCGGGAACACATGCCCCAGCTTAACTTTTGAATAACAGGATCTTGAAGTAACGTGCCCCTGATAGGATCACTAATCAAGTCTCTCGACTGTTTGAACTTCCTTGAAAGATGAGTACTTACTTGCATATAAAAATGTTCATTCAAAAATGGTAATTTTAATGCAACGTTCAAAGCATATTTTAAAATCAAAGTCATTTATTGAAAAGATGTTATTGATGTAAAGAAAAGGAATCAAAGGTCCAAACACAGTTGTCTAGACATTCAAATTGATGGATAAAGCAAAAAGTATGGTAAAACAAACAATTTGCAAAGATCTTTAGGAGTCAGGTTAACGCAACCTTGTTGTAGTATACTTCCAAAATAAACCTTGCGTCAATTAGGTCTTTTGAAGGTTGTAACGTGGCTTGGTTCACGGTTTTAGAAACAAAGGATATAGGCTCAAAGTATATTTGTACCCACCCAATTCTTCGTGATGAACTTCAATCCTACGCTTAGTTAAATCAAACCATGCACTCAGGATCCAAGAGGCTTTGGAATTGCACCTATGATGATGATGGTTTTAGAGACCAAGGGAATCTTTGAGATGGCAGTCACCTCTTCCTTTTGATAGTCACAACATTTTATGGTTGTTCAAGGAGTTTAATGACTTTTCTTTTTCGCTTTATATCCCTAACTTTTGCCTGAACTGTTTTATTTGGGATCACAGTCAGCGGGATGCCCCAGTTTTGCCTAAGTCTCGACGCGTTTTCGCGCATTCGAAGTACAACAGAGTCGCCACCGAACTTTATTTATTCCAAGAAGGAAAGGGAAAATATCGATAAAACCCACAAATAAAAAAAAAAAGAACGGATAAGATGGTCATCGCAACCATATTAGGGTTCGGGAGTCGGTTAAGCAAGGGGAAGGTATTAGCACCCCTCACCTCCATCGTACTCGATGGGACCCATTTAGTTATTCTTATGATTTATTGTTAGCTTATATCTTGCATTTATTTATTAGGTTAGAAAGAAGGAAGAAACAAAAAAGAAGTTTTTTTTTTATTATGCTCGCCAAGACGTTTGTATCTTGTGCCTACGTATTCCCTAGTGCAATGGGAAAGTCAGAGCAATCGTAGTTCGGGCTAAAACGCCGAAATGTTTTGCTGATTGATTTTAGCGAGAGGTACTCGATCGCTTTCAAATGGAAATACTACACGCACATGGATATGATATCACTACAAGAATGGATAACTAAATCAAGATAAGACATGATTTTGGCCATCATCGCATTCGAGTGGAAGATGTTAGATCTTCACATGTGGAAGTATGTTCGTATTGAAATTGAATAAGTGTCTCGTTTTATGAAAAAAGAAGTGTTTTAGAATGTAAAAGGGTATGAATGAATTGAAGTTGTGTTTTAAAGAGAAAATCAAACATTTAAACAAAGGCTTAACGGCCATCGCATAAAATGCTTGAAAGAGGAAATTGTATAAGTACGTACAACCTCCTCGTAGGTGATGAAGATGATTTGATGAGTTGAAAGACATTTAATTGAATCCAAGTATTTAAACAAAAGCTTAACGGCCATCGCTTAAGATACTTGAAAGAGTGTTTGTTAAATTGATTTTTTATAAAGTCCTTAATGGAGTTTAAACATCCAAACAAAGGCTTAACGGCCATCGCTTAAATGTTTAAAGAACAAATTGTACAAGTACGTACAAACTCTTCTTTCCATTATAGATAAAATGATTTGTTTAAAAGAAGGTGTTTTTTTTTTGTAAAAAAAGGTGAATTAAATCGAGTTTGAAAGAGTCTTTAATGGAGTTTAAACATCCAAACAAAGGCTTAACGGCCATCGCTTAAATGCTTAAAGAACAACTTGTACAAGTACGTACAAACTCTTCTTTCCATTTGAAACTCAAAATTCGATTCGAGTAAAAGATATTTTTTAAATCATTTTGACAAGTTTTTGATAAATTCTAAACATACATCTAAAGAATATTTTTGGTCTTTTTTATGAAAATAATAACTTTTAATAAAAAGGAAACTTTAAATCTAAAACAATTTTTCTACTACTTTGAGAATATTTGAGAAGGGAAAGATTAAAGTAAAAAGAGAACTAATAGGCCAGCGGGGGGTGCGCTTTATAAAATAGGTGATGTAAAGCAATAAGGGATTCGCTGGGTTTTATTATGAATGGCCCAAAAAATGAACCCAATCAGGTGAGGTGTAAATAAAGTGAACTGGGGTGATGCTGAAATCAGCTTCATTCGGGCTGCAGAACAAAACCCAAACGGATTAGGCAATGTAGAAAAAAAAAACATTAATTTGTCAAAATAAAAAAGGGAAGCATATTGGGCCAGGGTGCTAACCCGACCCAAACCGAATTGGGACCATTGTAACCCTAAGTCCTAAACGCAAAAAGAAAGGAAAGAGTTGCAGCTTCGTTCATCTCAATCTCACCCTCTCTCTCGCATCTCACTCTGCGAACACAACAACAAAATACTCCTCTCTCTCACAATTTGCTCTCGGTCTCGAATATCATATGCGAAATATAGCAACAACAACGATCTCTGTTCATGTTTCAAAGCAAAGATGCTCTCAAATTTCCCTCGCAGATCTCTCGGTTCAGACTCTCATTTGATCATATAAGCAATCGACAAGATTTATAAACAAATACCCTTCACCCCAAATAAACCCTAAACTCCATGGTTTCATTATAATCAGTATGTGTTATCACAAGATTACATCAAGAAATTAAAGGAGGGACGAACACAAACCGAATCTCGCAAAGAGAAATTGGAAAAGAAAATACAGGTACGAATAAACTTTCCTCTTCACTTCTTCTGCTCCGTCATCTTCGATCTGTGTAGCTTCTTCGCGATCTGAGTTTGTGTGTATGTGTTGTGCTTGTGAGTGTGTCGCGGTTTGAGTGAGTGAGTGAGAGGTTCGAGTGTTTGTGTTGGATTTGAGAGTTATGTTTTGAGGTGACTCGGTTGAGGGTGAGCTGCAAGGTTATTAGGCAGAGGTTTGGAGGTTCTGTATTGTGGGAGTGAGTATTGTATGGTGATGAGTGAAGATAAATGAAAGGTTGGGTCTGAGAGTGAAGGTTAAGGTTGAGTGTGGTGAGGATTTTCAGAGTTATTGTTGGTGATGGAGTGTTGTATTCGAGTGGTTTTTGAAGGAATTTGTGAGGTTACAGGTTGTGTGAGGTTTAGGTTAGAACAGGGTAAGAGACCGATTTACGTGTGTTGGTTGAAGGAACCGTGTTGTTGTGGTTTTGAGGGAGTATGGTTGTTGAAGAGGGTCGAGGATGTAGAGTTGGTTTCTGGCATCTGAGCAGAGTGAGGATGTTTCGGTTTGTTTGCAAGGTTGAAGGGTTGAAGTTAAGAATGTTTGAGAGAGTGAGTTGGTTTTCTCCGTCCATCCTCTGTTTCGGTCTTTGTTCTAACTTTTTATAGAGGAATTTGTGGGGTTTTGGGGGGAAAATTGGATGAGTTTGAACTATTGTGGTAACTGTTGTATTGCTTTCTCTTGCAGGTTTTTGTGTTGACATTTTAATGTTATTCTTGGCTTGTTTTGTGCAGATTTTGGAGTGTTGTCTTTGGCTTTGAAGGTGCAGAGGCATAATGTTCCAGAATTTTGGACAATAGCAGCAGGCTTAGAACGTGAAAGACAACAACCATTTACCTCTCTTTGTTTTTTTCTTTTTGTTTGACTTGTAACAAAGCTAATAGAATGAAAAAATATAATTGGGCTTTACAAAAAGAAATTGCAAGTTGGGCCCAAAATAAAAATTCTAAACACATCAAACTTCTCTTTTTTATTTATTTATATTTTTTGACTAAAAAATTAAGACAGAATTAAAAATAAAATAAATCCTAATTAAACTAAATTAAACTAAAGATTAAAACGCGAAAAATACAAATGAACACGCTATATGTTTTTTTTGGTCGACTTAAATAAAAGTCTAATTTTTCAAAATATGCAAAGTGCGATGATTGGATGTTCATGAAATGCGAATGCGACATGACTATATAAAAAAGACTAGGTCAAAAATTGGGGTGCGACAGATGCCCCTATTTAAGTTTCTTCTATCGAAGATGTGAAGAGACTTAAATACAAAGTACACAATTTTTGTCCTTCATATGCAAATGGAATGCAATGCATGGACTCCTTTTTTGTTATTTTGAATGCAATATGATACGAGACAGACTCGATTCTCTGTGGGGAATATGGCATCTACGAATAACAATGGACAAAAACAAGGACCAATACCAGCTAGTGTACCGATGAAGGCAAAGGAGAGTATCGATTTTGACTTCAATTAATGTATTGAAGGAAATGAGATCTATTATCAGTTAATGTAGTGACAAAAGACGAAAAGGACACACGACTCCAGTTAATGTACTGAAGAAGGAAGAAGGATGATATCATCAGTTAATGTACTGGATATGTGAAACAAATCGACCTGCATCAATTAATGTACTTATGAGGGAAACAAGAGGGAATTGCCATCAGCTAATGTACTGACGAAAGGAAATCCTATACCAGTTAATGTACTGATTAAGTCAAGAAGAAAGAGGTCGACGTCGGTTAACGTACTGACGAAGAGAATTCCTATACCAGCTAATGTACTGATAAGGATGAGACAACCATGATCAATCGTCGGCTAATGTACTGACGAGAGAAAATAGGAGACATTTGATATCAGCTAATGTACTGATGAAAGTCCTGCATCAGCTAATGTATTAATGACGGGAAATGAAAGTACATATTATTAATTAATGTACTGATAATGGCAACAAGTGGTGAATGACATCAGTTAATGTACTGATGAATAAAAGTAAATTGACATTATCAGCTAATGTGCTGATGAATATAAGACGAAACCGCTTTGGTAAATGCCAAGTGAGTTGGACTTTGATCTCAAGGTAAAATGTTGATAACAACGGGACCTCGAAAGAATATAAATGAGTATGAATTTTGTTTGAATTTTCTATGCATGACATGTGAATGATCAATGTAATGCAATTGGTTATGACAACTGAGATAGTCTCTTTTGTGAGGGAAGATTGGAACTCTGATTCCTCAACACAAGAACATTGCCAAGTTGGTTTTGTCACACTGATGATCCCTTTTGGGAAGGACTGATAAACTGCTCGGGAATCGCTGAAGAAAACTGCCCCTGATTGACTGTTTGTTAACTGATCCTGGCTTCATTTCTTGAAATGAATGTTGGTAATTCTTGCCCCCAGTATAACTTTTGAATAACAAGATCTTGAAGTAACTTGCCCCTGATAGGATCACTGATCAAGTCTCTTGCGTTTGAAACTTCCTTGAAAGATGAGTACTTGCTTGCAAATAAAACGTTCATTCAAAAATGGTAATTTTAATGCAATGTTTAAAGCATACTTTGAAATCAAAAATCATTGTAGGAATGATATTATTGATGTTGAGAAAGTGAATCAAATGTCCACACATGATGGTCTAGACATTCAAAGTAATGCATAAAGGAAAAAGATATGATAAACAAACAATTTGCAAAGGTCTTTAGGAGTCAGGTTAACGCAACCTTGTAGTAGTATGCTTTCAAAGTAAACCCAGCTTCAATTAGGTCTTTCAAAGGTTGTAACGTGGCTTGGTTCACGGTTTCAGAAACAAAGGATATAGGCTCAAAGTATATTTGTACCTACCCCATTCTTCGTGATGATCTCCAATCCTACGCTCAGTTAATTACGCATTCAGGTTCCAAGGGCTCTTGAAATTGCACCTATGATAATGATGATGGTTTAAGGACCGATGGGATCTTTGAGATGGTAGTCACTCCTTCGTTTTATTGTTGTTCAAAGAATTTATTGACTTCTCTTTTTTGCTTTTTATCCTTATCTTTTGCCTGAACTGTTTCTTTTGAGATTACAGCCAGCGGGATGCCCCAATTTTGCCTAAGTCTCCTTCATAGGTTTTGACTTAGCGGACTTTTTCTTTGAATTTTTTTTTTTGTATTGGAAAGATAGTGACTGCCTTGATAATGATTAATGAGAACCATCTTGATCACTTTTGGTTGAAACCCTTATTGAAAGGTGTACTTAATGATTATCTTGAAATTGAATGCACAAACAAATTAACTGAGAACTACCCTGCCCCAGGTTAAAATTGTGGGTTATTTTCAAATAGAAAGAAACACCAACTTCGCAGGCTCAAAGGGGTTGACTAGGGATTAACTTCCTTATTTCTCCAGTGTTTGGGGATTGAAACAATGCCTGTACATCATCAGCAAAGTTTTATTTGAAAGCATACAATTCAACGATTTGAGTATTTTGTTTTCATCATCCTCCCTCCAATCTTTGCATAAAACACAAATTTGATAAAGAAAGTGGACAAGAGATATATATTTTTTGTTTTTTTGAAAGATAAAACATAAAGAAACACACAATGGATTGAATCAAAATACGCAATGCTCATTTCATTAAAATTAAACACTCAGCAACAAACAAAGTTTAAATGCAGTACATGAAACAAAACAAGGAAATTGTAAACATAAAGAGACAAGGCCTAGTGACTAATCAGTGACGAGAAGGAGCTATCCTGTCTGAACAACTTGTCATTCTCAACTTCAGCCACTCTTGTCATGCTCGGGCAACAGATTCTTGACAATATTGGGATTGACGTCCTTGAAAGACAGAATCTTCTTATCAATCAAATCTTGAACTTTTTCTTTCAGAATTCTGCAATCTTCAATTGAATGACCCACTACTCCACCATGGAAGTCACATTTGACATTCGGATCGTACCCAGGAGGGAATGGAGCTATTCTCGGCTGAGTTGGTCTAGGAGTCACCAACGATTCCTGAATTAAAGTCGGATACAACTCAGTGTAAGTCATAGGAATAGGATCAAAGTGAGTCCTATTGCGGTTCTGACGTTGAGGAACTTGAAATGTTTGAGTTTTGACAACAGGACCAACAATAGCTACAAGTGGTTGATCATAGTGAGGCCTTCTATCATCATTTGAAATGGCGTTGGCTTCACCGTCTTTCTTCTTATATAAGTTTCCATAAGGTTTCTTTGCGCCACTAGAGGATTCACCAGTATTGACAACCTTGCCACTCTTAATTCCTTCCTCTATCCTTTGACCAATGGTCACCAAATCAGTAAAGTTGGAGGATACGCTTCCAATCATCTTCTCCCAATAGAAGGGTGAGAGAGTGTCCATAAACATGCCAGTCAATTCCTTTTCAGCCAAAGGAGGTTCCACTTGAGAAGCTAGCTCTCTCCAACGTTGAGCGTACTCCTTGAAGGATTCTCTTTCTCTTTGAGACATGTTCTGTAATTGACGGCGATCAGGGGCCATGTCCAAATTGTACTTATATTGCTTCATGAAAGCATCATTCAAATCTTGGAAGCAATGGATACGACTCTTCTCCAGTCCCATATACCATTTCAGGGAAGCGCCAGTCAGACTATCTTGAAAGCAGTGAATCAGCAATTTGTCGTTCTTGGTATAAGCAGCCATCTTGCGGTAGTACATGGTCAAATGACTTCTTGGGCAAGTGTATCCTTTGTACTTTTCAAACTCAGGAGTTTTGAACTTGGCAGGTATGACCAAGTCAGAAACTAAGCACATGTTCTCAGCAGCAACCCCAAAGTAATCAGCACCTTCCATAACTCTTAGTCTTTTTTCCAGGATTTGGTACTGTTCTTTGACTTCATTAATGTTACCAGCTTCTCTTTGACTTTCACTTTGATGATCTCCAGCATGGTACTCAAAGAGAGGATTTTCATAAGTGGTTTGGGCATCAGCGTGCACAATTGGACGACATTCAGTCATGATTGGAGCTTGGAACATTGGTCGTGAAGGTTGACCTATCATAGCAGCAGTGGCATGAGGTGGAGAATAATCCGGAGGTAAACCAAACTCAGGCCAAGTAGTGGCTGGCCTTTGAACAGGAATAGGGTCTTCAACATTGTCGGCGACCTCTTGAATAACGGTCCTCTGAGGTGGTTCTCCTCTAGCAATCAGAACTTGGATCATCTCTGTGAGCTTAGTCATTTCTGACTTTAAATCTTCAATTTCCATTCTGACTTCAGCATTGTGTTGCTCTTGATCCGCCATTCTTCTTCTGACGTTGGCTTTAGTCTCGTACTCGTGTGGAGGAACCAGCTTGACGGTGAACAGAAGACTGTTGAAGATGAATACAGACGACATGAGTTGACAACTCGAATGAATATGGAATGCATGAAATTTTTATTATTTTTATGCAAAGATGTATGCCATGTTATGTAATGTATGGTTTATATGTAATGGATTTCAAATCATATGGAATAGAAACATTCTGATTTCTCAGCACAAAGTGGCACACAACAGGATAGTTCTAAGGTTCTTTCCAACAAGGTTCTAGACACGGTTCTCAGAGTTACGAGCTCCTTTTGAAAACTTGATCATCTAGCAAATAACTTCCCACACAACCATGTTTTCAAATGAAGCCTATTCTGAGTGTGGTTTTCGCACTTACTCACGGTAATAGTTACGTTACGCAAGTTGGGTGCGAAACCACCATTTCCTAAAAAGTCATGGTTTAAGGGTTTTTTCTAAAGGTCCCTAGAGTTAACGATCCAAATTGAAAACATCATCGCTCAAGTAAATAACTTACTTAACCAAAGACACCTTCTCAAAGGACCTACTCTAGGCGGGGTATTAGTATCTCCCACTTGACACTACGTCAAGCAAGTTTAATACTAAACCACCATCTTATCTTATGTGTTTCTTGAGCTCGGGTGTAGAGCTTTGTCCATAAAGTGCCAATAATCAAGATATTCCAACCATACAATAAGAAATCAAATAATAAAGGAAATAAAAAAGAAAGTAAATAAAGCTAACAATTATACAAGAAAAAACTAAATTAGGGTTGACTCTCTAAGGTAGTCCCCAGCAGAGTCGCCACTTTCTGTAGCGGTAAAAATGTGACTCGACGCGTTTTCGCGCATTCGAAGTACAACAGAGTCGCCACCGAACTTTATTTATTCCAAGAAGGAAAGGGAAAATATCGATAAAACCCACAAATAAAAAAAAAAGAACGGATAAGATGGTCATCGCAACCATATTAGGGTTCGGGAGTCGGTTAAGCAAGGGGAAGGTATTAGCACCCCTCACCTCCATCGTACTCGATGGGACCCATTTAGTTATTCTTATGATTTATTGTTAGCTTATATCTTGCATTTATTTATTAGGTTAGAAAGAAGGAAGAAACAAAAAAGAAGTTTTTTTTTTTATTATGCTCGCCAAGACGTTTGTATCTTGTGCCTACGTATTCCCTAGTGCAATGGGAAAGTCAGAGCAATCGTAGTTCGGGCTAAAACGCCGAAATGTTTTGCTGATTGATTTTAGCGAGAGGTACTCGATCGCTTTCAAATGGAAATACTACACGCACATGGATATGATATCACTACAAGAATGGATAACTAAATCAAGATAAGACATGATTTTGGCCATCATCGCATTCGAGTGGAAGATGTTAGATCTTCACATGTGGAAGTATGTTCGTATTGAAATTGAATAAGTGTCTCGTTTTATGAAAAAAGAAGTGTTTTAGAATGTAAAAGGGTATGAATGAATTGAAGTTGTGTTTTAAAGAGAAAATCAAACATTTAAACAAAGGCTTAACGGCCATCGCATAAAATGCTTGAAAGAGGAAATTGTATAAGTACGTACAACCTCCTCGTAGGTGATGAAGATGATTTGATGAGTTGAAAGACATTTAATTGAATCCAAGTATTTAAACAAAAGCTTAACGGCCATCGCTTAAGATACTTGAAAGAGTGTTTGTTAAATTGATTTTTTATAAAGTCCTTAATGGAGTTTAAACATCCAAACAAAGGCTTAACGGCCATCGCTTAAATGTTTAAAGAACAAATTGTACAAGTACGTACAAACTCTTCTTTCCATTATAGATAAAATGATTTGTTTAAAAGAAGGTGTTTTTTTTTTGTAAAAAAAGGTGAATTAAATCGAGTTTGAAAGAGTCTTTAATGGAGTTTAAACATCCAAACAAAGGCTTAACGGCCATCGCTTAAATGCTTAAAGAACAACTTGTACAAGTACGTACAAACTCTTCTTTCCATTTGAAACTCAAAATTCGATTCGAGTAAAAGATATTTTTTAAATCATTTTGAAAAGTTTTTGATAAATTCTAAACATACATCTAAAGAATATTTTTGGTCTTTTTTATGAAAATAATAACTTTTAATAAAAAGGAAACTTTAAATCTAAAACAATTTTTCCACTACTTTGAGAATATTTGAGAAGGGAAAGATTAAAGTAAAAAGAGAACTAATAGGCCAGCGGGGGGTGCGCTTTATAAAATAGGTGATGTAAAGCAATAAGGGATTCGCTGGGTTTTATTATGAATGGCCCAAAAAATGAACCCAATCAGGTGAGGTGTAAATAAAGTGAACTGGGGTGATGCTGAAATCAGCTTCATTCGGGCTGCAGAACAAAACCCAAACGGATTAGGCAATGTAGAAAAAAAAAACATTAATTTGTCAAAATAAAAAAGGGAAGCATATTGGGCCAGGGTGCTAACCCGACCCAAACCGAATTGGGACCATTGTAACCCTAAGTCCTAAACGCAAAAAGAAAGGAAAGAGTTGCAGCTTCGTTCATCTCAATCTCACCCTCTCTCTCGCATCTCACTCTGCGAACACAACAACAAAATACTCCTCTCTCTCACAATTTGCTCTCGGTCTCGAATATCATATGCGAAATATAGCAACAACAACGATCTCTGTTCATGTTTCAAAGCAAAGATGCTCTCAAATTTCTCTCGCAGATCTCTCGGTTCAGACTCTCATTTGATCATATAAGCAATCGACAAGATTTATAAACAAATACCCTTCACCCCAAATAAACCCTAAACTCCATGGTTTCATTATAATCAGTATGTGTTATCACAAGATTACATCAAGAAATTAAAGGAGGGACGAACACAAACCGAATCTCGCAAAGAGAAATTGGAAAAGAAAATACAGGTACGAATAAACTTTCCTCTTCACTTCTTCTGCTCCGTCATCTTCGATCTGTGTAGCTTCTTCGCGATCTGAGTTTGTGTGTATGTGTTGTGCTTGTGAGTGTGTCGCGGTTTGAGTGAGTGAGTGAGAGGTTCGAGTGTTTGTGTTGGATTTGAGAGTTATGTTTTGAGGTGACTCGGTTGAGGGTGAGCTGCAAGGTTATTAGGCAGAGGTTTGGAGGTTCTGTATTGTGGGAGTGAGTATTGTATGGTGATGAGTGAAGATAAATGAAAGGTTGGGTCTGAGAGTGAAGGTTAAGGTTGAGTGTGGTGAGGATTTTCAGAGTTATTGTTGGTGATGGAGTGTTGTATTCGAGTGGTTTTTGAAGGAATTTGTGAGGTTACAGGTTGTGTGAGGTTTAGGTTAGAACAGGGTAAGAGACCGATTTACGTGTGTTGGTTGAAGGAACCGTGTTGTTGTGGTTTTGAGGGAGTATGGTTGTTGAAGAGGGTCGAGGATGTAGAGTTGGTTTCTGGCATCTGAGCAGAGTGAGGATGTTTCGGTTTGTTTGCAAGGTTGAAGGGTTGAAGTTAAGAATGTTTGAGAGAGTGAGTTGGTTTTCTCCGTCCATCCTCTGTTTCGGTCTTTGTTCTAACTTTTTATAGAGGAATTTGTGGGGTTTTGGGGGGAAAATTGGATGAGTTTGAACTATTGTGGTAACTGTTGTATTGCTTTCTCTTGCAGGTTTTTGTGTTGACATTTTAATGTTATTCTTGGCTTGTTTTGTGCAGATTTTGGAGTGTTGTCTTTGGCTTTGAAGGTGCAGAGGCATAATGTTCCAGAATTTTGGACAATAGCAGCAGGCTTAGAACGTGAAAGACAACAACCATTTACCTCTCTTTGTTTTTTCTTTTTGTTTGACTTGTAACAAAGCTAATAGAATGAAAAAATATAATTGGGCTTTACAAAAAGAAATTGCAAGTTGGGCCCAAAATAAAAATTCTAAACACATCAAACTTCTCTTTTTTATTTATTTATATTTTTTGACTAAAAAATTAAGACAGAATTAAAAATAAAATAAATCCTAATTAAACTAAATTAAACTAAAGATTAAAACGCGAAAAATACAAATGAACACGCTATATGTTTTTTTTGGTCGACTTAAATAAAAGTCTAATTTTTCAAAATATGCAAAGTGCGATGATTGGATGTTCATGAAATGCGAATGCGACATGACTATATAAAAAAGACTAGGTCAAAAATTGGGGTGCGACAGGTATTGCCAACGTGATTTCTAAATCGTGTTGGTTACAAAACCTTCTTCACCAGCTTTATTTTCTTATTTATAGAAAGCTACATTGGTGTATTAGGATAATATTAATGTCACATATCTCTCTGAAAATATTATTTAATATCAGCATACTAAATATATTGAGATGGATATTCACTTTGTTCGTGAAAAAGTTGTCTGTAGAAAAGTTCGAATCATGCATATCCAGATTGAAAATATATTTAGAAAGGGTCTTCCATTAGTTCTATTTGAGTATTTTTGGGATAGTCTCAATGTACATCAACCTCTAGGTTTAACTTTAGAGTGTATTAGAATAAATATAAATACATTGTATACTTAGCATATTCGGTAACATCCCTTTATATAATTAGTTTCCTTCCTTATAGTATAAAATATCTCTTGTAAATATTATATATAACAATAATGATCTGAATAAAAGAGACCCACAATCATATTATTTTAATATATTTAAATTAGTATAAACATATAAATATTTAATAAGTAATAAAAATTATGAAAGTAATATATCATATCAAAAATAATAAAAATTATTCATTACGGACACTCCAAATAAACCAGACAACAACATGATAAATTATAGCAAAAATAAATTAGTCTATTTTAGATTAAGACAAATTCCTTACCTTAAAATCATATTTATAGAACAAAGAGTCTTAACTTCTTAAGTGAATAATTGCTAAGTAACTTATGATAGAATTCAAGATTGACCCAACACAATGTGTGGCATAAGGTAACTAGTAAAATGATTTTTTTTTATCATCCATCATAATTAAAATATTTGATTTTTGGGAGAAAGTTTCAAGATCTTTTCACAAAAAATTAATTTTTGAATTAGTTAATTTTTTATTACTCTAATAAATAGAGCAAAGCATTTTTTCTAACTAATAACACAATGTTAAACAATTATTTTTTATTTAATTATAATTTATGTATTTAAACTACTCTCTAATTAACAAAGTAGTTCATTTTTTTCTAATTAAAATATCAATGTTTAACAATTTTTTTTACTCAATAAAAATTTATGAATTCGAGTTACTATTTTTTTTTTAAATTATTGATTTATTTATATTAATGCATAAATATAAATAAATGATGCCACCATCGGTTGAATTCTGAACCAATAAATTACACACATTTAACTCAATTAGCAATTAATACATATCAGCTGAGTTTTTTTTTTTTGTAAGCAAGTTGTATTGAAGAGAACAAAAGTTCACGGAACAAGAATACAAAAGACACAGTCGGGAGGAAAATTACCCACCAATTGAAACCTAACTTAAGAAAAAACAAAGGGTTTTTGTCGAACTCATAAAAGTTACAATTGGTACGAGGAATATTCCCTATAAAAGACCACCTCCAAGTGAGCGCTTTACAGCTCCACACAACATCGCGGGTATTCCACACCGAATTCCTAAAAATTATGCCATTCCTGTAAAGCCATAAACTCCAAACAATTGCCAACCAAATACACCTCACCTTTCCTTTACTAACTTTCTTGAATTTACAAAAAGGCAACCATCTCCAAAAATTCTCCTTAAAGTCCACCTCTTTATAATTAAACATTCCAATCCAAGAAGCCATTTCCTTCCAAACCTCATCCGCCTTACGGCATAACAAGAAGAGATGAACGGGGGATTATAAATTATCTTCGCAAAAAACACAACCAAGATTAGAGGTGGGAGATAAAATACCTTGAGTCGATAGCGAATCCTTTGTAGGAATCCTATACTTGAAACATCTCCAACCAAAGGCTTTGACTTTTAAAGGAATATCACCTTTCCATACTAGAGAAGTAACAAAATCAAAACGGTTCGGAGAACCGAATTTCAAGACACCGTTACACATAATGCTATAGCAAGAAGATACGGAAAAAGGATCATGCCCCAACGGACGCCAAATATTTGAGACAAATAATAATTTTCAAGAAATATTTGAGACATGATGGACTTTGGGAGGTGGTCTGTATATTATGTCGATCACACATGAAATTTAAGTTCTCAATCATATGATTTGAAATCCCGCTCTTTAATATCTATGAGTTGCTTTATGAATTTTTTAAACAACCATAAATAAATATTAATTACAACATAAACATTAAAATAATTACTATATTACAATGTGAGATTAAAAAAAAAATAATATATAATATTAAAAATCTGTTGTAATTTGTAATTATTAGTCTTCCAATTTATCAATAAGATATCGAGGGCGGACATCATCATTCATTATACAACCTTGTTCCTTGATCGACTAAGCTAAGTCGGACCCAGATGGATATGAAACATTGATTTAAAGAGATTTTTTTACTCTATCTTTAGGCCTATTTTGGAGAACTACTTACTAGTAACAAGAAACCACTCTCCAAATTAAGATAATTCGGATTCTCAATCCTAATGAAATTCTCTTGGACATGAAACTCTTTTTTTCTTCATTGGATATCAATCTCTAGAAAACACAATCAAAAATTAGTTCTTCAATCAGAAGCTTGAAAACTTTCAGTGAAGTTCCATCAAAATATTGCCTTATAAGGCGATAAAGATCCTTCTGTGAAGCTTCAACAAAATATTGTCTGATTAGACACTTTTTTTAACTGCAACATTACTTAGTTTTTTCCTCTTACTTTGTTACAATTATATTAAATGTGGACTCCGTTTCCTTTCATAGTGACTTGAGACTCATTATGTATTCAAATTACTCTTGATGAAATTGATTTTTTTTAGCATTTTGACAATCTATCCAATCAAGAGGCTCATTTATAATAGATCCTAAAGACCTTGAGATACAAAAGGACACATTTTTTGAAAGAACTATGACCAAAATGACGAATTCAAAGACAAATGAAAGAATCTTTAAAAGCAACAAATATGTTAGGCCCTTGAGAACATGTAGTTTAGTGAGCTTAAATCTTCTAAGCTTACATCCAGTCCCTAGGAGTCGTCTCGTATATGGATCATGCACACAAAACCTAAAGGAAGAAAAGGTAAGTTAATAACAAAGGTAACATATAATTGACCAGCATAGACAATATTGAAACTTAGTTTAGGACTGAGATATGTGTTCAGTAAGCTTAAATTAGTCAACGAGATATAAAATTTATTAGTTTAAGATACTTGTAAACGGTTTGAATAAAATGAGTAATGTTATTTTCAAATAAGGAAGAAATAATTGAGATAATTACCTTGAGGGTACTGGTTAGCATTTCCCATAATTCAAAAGCATTTAATGTTGACAGTTTATTCATTAAATGTAATTAAGAATATTATAATAAAATTTACTTTAATCGCACATGAAACAAAGAAATTTAATTACACTTAACTATTTTTGATAATACATAATAAAATTTACTTTGTTTTAAAACCTCCACAAAATAATCCCCGCCAAAATGACTGAAAAAAAAAGGTCTCACGCGGGCAAGAGAGCTATACAGGTCGTGCACCAGAGACTATGCCTTTTGTTTTGCTCTTATATATATATATATATATATATATATATATATATATATATATATATATATATATATATATATATATATATATATATATATATTTTGTTTCTTCTTTTTCTATATTATGTTTATGACCTATGACAATATGATAAAAAATTCTTTTTGAATGTCGACATAGTTAAGATGCTTAATTTTTTCTTGATGATTTTGAAATAGCTTGAATCTGCAATTGTCGATCAATACCATAACAAACTAAAATAGTATTCATTTATAGTAAATATGACAGTCAATACCGATTATTTAGGAAATGTAAAGGCTGCATGCTACTAGTAACTACAGCTAGTCTACAGTGTATGCAATGTTCTAGTATTTATTATATTCAAATATTATGTAGTACTTGTTATGTATCAACGACTATTGTAATAAGATGCAATGTTCTAGTATTTTTTATATTTAAATATTATTCAAACTAGCCGTTATTCAAACTAGCCGTTATTCAAACTAGCCTTATATATACTTTCATTCTTTTCTCACTCTTCTATCATTTTTCTATCACACTTCTATCATCATTCTCTCACTCTTCTATCATTTTTCTATCACCCTTCTCTCACTTTAATGGATTCAAACAATTCAAACAACCTTAACAAACTTTTTTAGGAGGGGATTGAAGAAGAACTTATGGACAACACAGATGAAGAACTATTGTTGTCAATGCTCGAGAAGGAACGTCAATCTAGAAGTTCATCAAGGCGAAAAATAAGATCACTGATAGATCGGAATCGTGAAGAAGGGCATATACGATTATTCAACGACTACTTCTCAGAAAATCCAGTATACACGGATGCCCAATTCCGTAGAAGGTTCAGAATGCATAGGCATTTGTTTATTCGAATTGTAGAAGCCCTTGAAAATCATGATGAATATTTTCAAATGAGGGTTGACGCAACTGGTAAAATGGGTCTTTCACCATTGCAAAAGTGAACTTATGCTATTCGTATGTTGGCATATGGATCTTCCGCTGACATTGTAGACGAATATGTTCGAATTGGTGAAAGCACTGCAATTGAGTGCTTTGAGAGATTTGTAAGGGACGTGAATGAGGTATTTGGGGCCGAGTATTTAAGAAGGCCTAATAATAATGATGTTGAATATCTTTTACAAATGAGGGAGTCACGTGGATTTCCACGCATGCTAGGTTCCATTGATTGTATGCATTAGGAATGGAAGAATTGTCCTGTTGCATGGAAAGGACAATTTTGCCGAGGTGATCCTGGTAAACCTACGATCATGCTTGAAGCAGTGGCATCACAAGACTTATGGATTTGGCATGCATTTTTTGGTATTGCAGGTTCAAATAATGACATTAATGTGCTAAATCAATCCAATGTGTTTAACGATATTTTGGAAGGACGTGCTGCTATTGTGCAATATACAATCAATGGGACTCCATATAACATGGGGTATTATTTAGCAGATGGTATATATCCTGAGTGAGCTACATTTGTCAAGACCATTTCAATGCCGCATGGAGAAAAGAGAAAACTATTTGCTCAACATCAAGAATCATCTAGAAAGGATGTGGAGCGGGCATTTGGAGTGCACCAATCTCGATTTGCAATTATACGTGGCCCAGTGCGTGCATGGCATATGGAAACCCTCAAGCATACCATATATGCTTGCATCATATTGCACAATATGATTGTTGAAGACGAACGACACACATATGGAGGTGATTTTGATTACTCTTATGATAATGTAGATGACACCTACTCTACAACGGAAACATTTAACGGTCCTCATCCGAATCTTGCAACAAAACTACAAAGAAGAGCAACTCTTCGTGAAAAACAAGTTCATCGCAAACTTCAAGCATATTTGGGAAAGTTTTGGACATGAGGATGATGTAAATTAAATTGGAGTAATTTTATTATGTTATTTATTTTTATTGTTTTTAATTATATGTCATGTATTTGAGATTAATTTTAATTATCATTTTAAATTTTATGTTTAATTATCATTTTAATTATATGTTGTTAATTTATTTTATATATTAATTTAAATTTAAATAATTTAAATAATTATTTTAAATTAAATAAAATTAAATATGAATAAAATATTAATATATATATATTAAAATTGTGGGACCCTATATGGGTTCTTTAGAATTGCACCATTGAAGTGAAAATTAAGTGAGTTGCTTTAAGATGATGTGGCTTAATGGGTCCCACAAAAAACCGAAAAATGAATTGCACCATTGGAGATGCTCTTATAAGGCGATAAAGATTCTTTTGTGAAGCTCCAACAAAATATTGTCTGATCAGATACTTTTTTGTAACTGTCACATTACTTAGTTTTTTCCTTCTACTTTGTTACAATGATATTAAATGTGGACTCCGCTTCCTTTCACAGTGACTTGAGGCTCATTATGTATTCAAATTACTCTTAATGAAATTGATTTTTTTAGCATTTTGACAATCGATCCAATCAAGAGGCTCATTTATAATAGATCCTCAAGACCTTGAGATACAAGAGGACACATTTTTTGAAAGAACTATGACCAAGACGACGATTTCAAAGACGAATGAAAAAATCTTTGGAAGCAACAAATATGTTAGGCCCTTGAGAACATGTAGTTTAGTGAGCTCAAATCTTCTGAGCTTACATCCAGTCCCTAGGAGTCGTCTCGTCTATGGATCATGCACACAAAATCTAAAGGAAGAAAAGACAAGTTAATAACAAAGGTAACATAATTGACCACCATAGACAATATTGAAACTTAGTTTAGGACTGAGATATGTGTTCAGCAAGCTTAAATTAGTCAACGAGATATAAAATTTATTAGTTTAAGATACTTGTAAACGGTTTGAATAAAATGAGTAATGTTATTTAAAAATAAGGAAGAAATAATTAAGAATATTATAATAAAATTTACTTTAATCGCACATGAAACAAAGAAATTTAATTACACTTAACTATTTTTGATAATACATAATAAAATTTACCATGTTTTAAAACCTCCACAAAATAATCCCCGCCAAAATGACTGAAAAACAAAAAAAAAGTCTCACGCGACGAAAGACCTAAACAGGTCGCGCACCATAGACTATGCTATTTGTTTTGCTCCTTTTCTTTTGATTGGAGTTTTGATTTGGTCCCTCTTATATATATTTTGGTTCTTATTTTTCTATATTATATTTATGACCTATGGCAATATGATAAAAATCTTTTTGGACGTCGACATAGTTAAGATGCTTAATTTTTTCTTGATGATTTTGAAATGGCCTGAATCTGCAATTGCCGATCAAAACCATGACAAACTAAAATAGTATTAATCTATAGTAAATGTGACAGTCAAAACCGATTATTTAGGAAATATAAAGGCTGCATGCTACTAGTAACTACAGCTAGCCTACAGTGTATGATGAGGTAAGGTACCATAAACTTGTACTCTGTACAGTCTGAATTTTCACATCATACGAATAAAGCGTCCCTCCTAATCTATACAGAGCCATGCAGCTTTAATACAGTATAACAACTTGCCCATGACGTACCAATATGTATAACATTCTACATACACCTTCTTCCCTTTGCAACTAGCAATCTAATTATCATAAATCACACCGCATAAAAATATACTTACTTGAATTTCAATAATTCATAATAAATAAAAGATTAAATATATTTGTAGTCTTCTTAAATTTTTTTTTTTTAAAAAAAATTTCTTCAAAAAAATAATTTTCATAAAATTTTCACTCACATTTTTCTCTATCCTGCAACTTAGCGATGAAATTAGCGACAACTTTAACAATTGTTTACTAATTAACGAATGAATTAAAGACGGTTTGGTTTTAGCGACTGTTTTAACAGGAGAGAACAAAATTATAGATGAAATTTAAAAAAAAACCATTATTCAAATTTTTTTATAAAGATTAAAATTGAATTTAAATTATTTATAATATATATATATATATATATATATATATATATATATATATATATATATATATATATATATATATATATATATATATATATATATATATATATAACTCATAAATAAATGTTGCAGTTAGTTAAAGAGACTTCAAATTTTTAAAAACTTTATATAATTTAACCATAATCTAATTATGATAAAATAAATAAAATTTTACATACCTATAATTTAACCAAGTAATAGACTATAATAAAAATTTTAACATTAAGTCGGTTTTGTACATCTTCAAAGACGGCAATATGCAATACGTAAACATTATTAGTTGTTTATAAATTGGTTTAGTGGCATTGGCAGTGGCCCACACAGGCTTTTGATAGAGACACTGTTTTTTGTTAGTTTGTGAGCAGACAAAAGCAGAGAAGCTTCTTATCCTCTCCTTCTAGGTTTTCACACAATACATTACACATAGAATCTCTTCTAAAGCCAAAGTATTATATATATTCACTTTTACACTTTAGCCCCTCATTCTCCACTACAATATTACCCTTTACCCCTTCATTACTATACTAATATATTATATACATAAAATTCAAGGGCAAATTAATTAATTAATCTCAACAGTGGCCTATTTAGTTCCATCTTACACAAGCTCTTTTAGTTCATATCTCTATCAAACTCTTTCTCTTTCTCTCTCTCTTCTTCTTTCTCTTTCTAATATTCATCAAAAGTAATGGCTCCAATGTCTCTACCACCTGGTTTCAGGTTCCACCCTACAGATGAAGAACTTGTTGCTTACTATTTAGAGAGAAAAATTACAGGTAGAATCATTGAGCTTGACATCATTGCAGAAGTTGATCTCTACAAATGTGAACCATGGGATTTGCCAGGTACATTTCATACAACAATAGTATACCTAATCATCTCATGAATTTACTGACACTTCTGAAATAAGGTGTATCCGTGTCAGTATCGGTATCTAAAACCGTCGCATACACACATATGATTACTGTTGATGTGTCTGTCGTGTTTCTGGTGTCTGTGCTTCATAGTTATATATATTTTTATTTATATAACTCATTTGTTCATAGATTGGTTTATATGATATGGTTGAATTTAAATATGCAGAAAAGTCATTTCTTCCAAGCAAGGATATGGAATGGTATTTTTACAGTCCAAGGGACAGAAAGTATCCAAATGGGTCAAGAACAAATAGAGCAACAAGAGGTGGTTATTGGAAAGCAACAGGAAAAGATAGAGCAGTGAATTCCCAAAAGAGACAAGTTGGAATGAAGAAGACACTTGTTTATTACAAAGGTAGAGCACCTCATGGAATTAGAACCAACTGGGTTATGCATGAATATCGTCTTAATGAATCATACCCTGGTGCTTCTATCTCTTCTTTGAAGGTACATATATATTACAAACCCTAAAATTTTATCGGTCTGATAAAGATTTTTTCGATTTCGGTCGTTATAGATATTACGATACTGATAGTGATCGTCACGGTGTAAATTAACTGCAATTTATTCTTTATCATAAAAATGATGAAAAACAGTATCAATATCAGCATCTTTTAATACTGTTTTGTCGCGCTGTTTTTACAGACATTTCTAAAACCTTGCCTAAAAGGCCAAAAACATGTCGAGTTTGAAACAAATAATTAAACCATTGTTTTTTAATGTAACTAATCTTATCAATTATATGTAATATTTATAACTTTTTAATTAATTATGATTGAATTTTTTTTACTATGATATGACGATTATGATTAATTGACTGTATAAACAATATTTTTTTTTTCAGGATTCATATTCGTTGTGTCGAATTTTCAAGAAGACAATTCAAATTCCGACAAAACCTAATGAAGAAGAACAAGCTGAAGATACAAAGAAGGAAATAATGGTGCAAGGGGAAGACTCAAGTGGAACTGAGATAATCGAAACTATGGATGAAAAAGTTATTAATAATAATAATAATAATGAATATCCAAAATTTCCATGTGACGCTTCATCTTCTGATGTCACTCAAGGAACATGCACACCAACAGAAACATGCAATAACAACAATATAACAGATGATTTTCATGCACAATTTGCTTGTGATGAAGCAAATAGCTCAACTATTTCTTATCCTATTGGAAACTTATTTCAGGTAAAATTATTTTAATTTTTCATTTAATTTAATACTTGAATAATTTTATAAACTTTATGATTTTTCTTTTGTTTGTTTGTATTTTGTAGTACTATAGTATTCTTTAATTCACGTAGATGTGTCATGAATCTATTAGATTGATAGGACATATATGAAAAAGCAAAGGTGGGGTCATAGGTTGATCATTATTATATTGATCTGTAAATTGGTATATTTACTTTTTCTTTTTCTCCATGTTTGTAGCATTTATGCTCATGATTACTTCCTTTGTCTTCTCTATGCATTTCCAACCATATTCTCTTTTTTATTTATCAAATTAATTTCTTCAATTTCACTCCTCAAATAATACATAAAATAACTAGAATTTACATCACTTCTTGCTCTTACTTTGCACATTTGCATCAAAATAATTTTATAAGTAAATTTTTGTGATCTTATATAGTGGTCCATACACAAGGTTTTAATAGTCGGTTTCGTAAATTTTTTTGCAATTTTGGTCGATAAAAATGTTGTGATACTGATTGGGATCATTTTATTGTAAATTAACCATAATTCGTTATTTTTTATAAAAATTGTGAATAACGACATTCAGATAAGTACTTTCTAATATTATTTTGTCGCGACTGTTTTTACATATTATATTATTTTTTAAAACCTTGGGCCCACATAGAATATTTTAGAGTTTTTCTTTTGATCTTAAAGTGATGAAAGTTGGAAGTATGATGAAGCTCTCAATCTTTTTATAAAGACATCACTTTTAAAATTCACTTGGACTCACTACTCCAATTTAGCTTTTCTTCACCATTCCCTATAATTTCTTTTGACTGACTATATACTCAAAACGTTTTCCAAAGTAAAGATCTCTTTACTCCTATTTTTTTTCACGGTTTGTTAGGTTTTAAGGACTAAAGCATTATACATCTTTACCTTTAATCACATTCTTTTTTATCAATAATGTTTTCAACATTTTCAATCTTTGCAAAAGCTATAGTAATGTTACTAACTATTTCAACTATCTTTACAATTTTTGTTGAATTCATGCGAGCAATATATGCATTTGATTGGGGACTTCAACATATTCAAATTTTCTCTTACACCCTTATATCAAGTACACCGCTTTTTAATCTTTATCTTTTAAACCTAAAGTCTCTATAATAGTAATAACCCTACTTTTTTTTTCCACTTGCACTACTCCATTTAGCTCCAACTTATTAGGCATGAGTTATACATGCATGTTAGGTTTTAAAAAAACCGTCTGTTACCACGAAAACCACCGCGACAAAATAGTATTAGAGAAATGTCGACATTGATATTAGTATTCACCATTTTTATATTGAAAAAAAATTATGATATACCGCAGCAACTGTAATCAGTATCACAAAATCTGTATCTATCCACTTATTAGGCATAAGTTTGTAGTCTTTTGCTGTGAAAACGACTGCGAAAAAACAGTATCAAAAGGTGTCGATACTGATACTGATATTCACCATTTTTATAATAAAAAATAAATTGTGATAAATCCAATCGAGACGACCTCAATAAGTATCACAAGCATCTACCGATCACAATCGTGAAATCATTTACGCGATCGCGACCGATATTTAAAACCTTATTTCTCTTTTTAGGGTGCATGATTGATATGTAGTAACTAATATATTTGTTTTGTGATGATGCAGGATATAGAAATACCTATGTATGGTGGCTTCCATAATCAATTTCCCCAAACACCTTTTATGATGGAAGATTTTCCACAAATGGAGACAAAATCAATATTGAAGCCAGATATGAGTGAAAACTGCTTTCTATATGACAAATACATAGACTGTATGAATGGAACACTAGAAGAAATCATTTCCTTGTGTTCCTCTCAAGATCATTCTGTGGCTTTTCCAATGCTATAGAATGAATATTATACTAACACAAAATGCATGACTCAAACTATATAGTATATCATATCACTTAATATTCATTGACAAAGAGAGAAACTTGTGTTGGCTAAAATAATTAACCACACAAATGGGGAATTTTTTTGTTTTTGTTCTTTTGCAGCCGCATAGTAGAGGCTACACATATGGTGTAATGGATAGATAGTAGGATATGCTAGCCAAGGAGGCTAGTTGGGATATTTTTATTTGTTTGTGTTTTTTTTTTTCTTTTTTCATAGGTTTTTTTTTTAAGTATATTTAGTAGAATATTACATAATCTTGTATGTTGGTGTTCCACTGTTTTGTATGCTATGGAAGCAAATGGATATGGGGAGAATTTATTTACAATTGTTCAAATGTTTTATATAATATTATTTTTCCATTTTCAAACAAGAAAATCAGTACACATTGCCCAAGTCTTATTCATTACACCTAATGTCAAACCAAAGGAAGCCAGGAAATAGAATAGTGAATACATATGAAACAATTGAGAAGCACCAAAGAATTATATATACTATACTGAAAAGGAGAAACCACATTGTAAGTGGAGTAAGTCATAATTCTTGGGAGAAGTTTAACCAATTATGTCATGAACTAGAATAGAGAAGACTAGTCCGATAATAGAAGATCATCATAGAATGTTTCGAAGCGAATGAGATGGTTCTCTATTGAATAGAGAAGATACTTGCAAAATATATTAGCATTTTGATGTTCAAGTCAGTATGATATTGAGGTGAAATTTTATAAGTGTGGGTTGAATCGTATTTGAGCATGTATATTGTTTTGAGTAATGACATCGATAGTTGGATGGCTCCTTTGAAGTTCCAGCGTAATGTGGCTTTTGGACCTAGTTGTTTCCCCACCTATAAAGCATAAACATGTAATTTCTTCACACTTATCAAATTATGTCTACTTCGTGTTCTTCAAAGAAACTTTTGCTTGCTTTATATTCATATAAACTGTTACTTCCTTATGTCTCATTTGGTTGATGCTTCCATATTCAGGGTGATCGTTTGATGCAATACTTCTCTAATTGATCTCTTATGTCAAAACTACATTAAACCTAAGTTCTTTTCATTTTTCTCTCTTTTCACTTCTAATATTTTATTTGAGTTTGAAACCCCATAAACCCTTTTGTAGTAATCCCTCTTTTAGACCCTAACGATGCAACTTCTACCACTAAACCAAAAGCGAACAATCCCAAAGATTGAGAATTTTATTCCACTAGTATAGCCTACGATTTAGTTTTATAAGGTTGAGGTACTAAACCAATTAAAGGTTGTCCCTTCTTAACTGTATCTGTCCAGTTAGGCGTATGTGGAATCTTTTCAACCAAGGTGTGAATAATAGACGAGCTATCCAACTCTTAATGCTGACCATTTTCTTTAATTTATCCATGTTTTGAGGAAATGTTCTGACCCAACCAACATCAAAGTCTGGTTTCTCTATCTAGTTAGGCGTATATTGGAAATCTTCATGCGTTGACTCTGTGTCTTTGACATCTGTAACTTTTAGAGCAAGATTTATCTTCTTTTTATTGTGTCCTTCGTCCTCATCTAACATTTTTAGTTTTATTTCATGTTCCTGCAACTTTTCAAATAAGGTAGCCAAATCCATAGATTTTTTTTTTTAAATATGTAAGTCGCAGCGACTTTATATTGTCTATTGTGGATTAAGCATCTAAGGACAATGATAACCTAATCTTCATTTTGAAAAAGTTTACATAAAGTTCACATATGATTCACAATGTGAATACAACATTTTGCAATGTCCTAAATGTTTTCCTCAAGTTTCATTCTAAATAATTCATACTCATGGATCAATGTGTTCATCCTAGCCCTTTTTACCTTAGCTTTAAAACTACATTGCACTTTTTATTTTCTTGTTTGGTTCAAATTTCTTGATCTTTGTTTTCCATAATACCATTATTTTGACGTGTGGGAACAAAATGACCATTTTTCCCGGCCTTTCAAAATATCATAATACATCCCCTCTATGAAGATTCTCATCTTCTTTTTCCATAAAGCACGTTATTCTTCATTAAATGATAGGAGTTTATTTAGTGAATTGTTTGAAGTCATTCCTACCTACTAGGACAATAAGTCTTATAACTAAATTTATGCTATAATTGCACTTGTTGACTAAGTGACTCCAAACATAAGAGGGGATAAACTGTGATATTCAAAATTCGTGATTAATTTGTAAAATATTTTAGTTTTTGAAAACATTTATGTTAGAGGATAAAATCAAGATAGAAGAAGGATGGTGGTGAAAAGAGATACATAGAAAAAATAAATTAATCAATGGAATATAAGGAGAGAAGAGTTAGATAAAGTGCATCATAGATTTATACGCGCTAAAGAACCCTCATCTAAGTTTTTTTTTCCAGGTTTCGTTTGCAACCTTTAAGTCATTTACACAAACAATTCACAAGATAATCACAATCTTGAATAAGGAAAATTAATCACATCACTAATTACAATATAACATTCACTAGGAATTTTCAATATTTTAGAACTACAAAAAATTCTTGTGAAAAAGAAAATTCAAAAACCAAGAAAGTAGAAGAAGGGTATAGATTACTCTGATAAATCAACATAAGCATAAAACAAAAAGTAATATCCTAGATGGAGAAGACATCTTTAGGTGAGGTCTCTGGTTGGATAGTCACAACCATCCTAATAGTTCTGTTAATAGGAGTTGCCTCCCTTGGAGAAGGTGGTACCTCTATCTCTCCATTCAAATGTTGGTCATTTGCAAGGTCATTTTCTTCCATCAGACAACCATCCATTACCACTTTGAAGTTATCTAACTCGCCAAGGTCAAGCTCGAGGTACATATAACATACTTGTTCCTTTGTTTTCTCAAACCCATGGTCCCTAGATAGGAGACCATCTATACGAGCCTCCTCAAGGTTCACCTTGAGGCCACTTAGTTCAGCTCTAACTTTGCAAGTTTTGTAATTTGGTTTTGAATGTTAGCCTCAATGGTTTTCCTTTCCTCCAACATTTTGTGTTTCCCCCACATGACCTTTTCAAAGGTGATCTTCACCGTGGAACCTTGTTTATAAGGTGATATGCTTTTAGTAAGGATAACAACTTTTGATGATGACAACTAATGACAAGTCAAGTAAAAGTGATTAAGTAGATATAAATGCAAACCTAAGTATTAGTATTTGATGGACTTGACTATCTGCTGATGGCAATCAAATGGAATACAACTCATGCCTCATCTCAAGTGAAATTAAGCAAGTGTTTACAAAATAAAGTAGCTGACAAAGTTTTTAAATGCAAGAAAACCCTATCTTAATAAGTTTGGGTGAATACTTTGTAAAGCATAATGGCGTTCTCGTAAAAGTGCACGGCTAAATCACACACAAACTAAACATATTTTCAAACTTATTTTTCTCAAGAAAACAACTTCAAAATATGTTTTGAAGTTGTGTCAGATGAACTGGGAGCTTTCAGAATAGCTATGGGCAAAATTTTGTCTTTGCTAATCGATTGACACATTGATCTAATCGATTAGCTCAATTCAAAATCGAGTCCTAAATGATTAGGAAAACATCTTAATGATGTGCAATTACTAGATATCTATTATTTCCTTTTTTGAACTTATAAACGATTATTTTTGAAGTAACTAATCGATTGACATTAGATGTTAATCGATTAACTTATATTAAAATGCATTAAAACTAGTTTTTTTGAGCCAACCTCTAGCCTTTAAATAGAGGCCCCTTCCCTCATCTCAACTCATCCATAATCGTGTTTTGACACTTCTCACTCTCATTCTCTCTCTATCTCTCTCTATCTCTCTCTAAAGTTTTCTTATACTTTCTCTCACTAACATTTTAACTGAAGTGCTTCTTCGAGAAAGTTCATTTTTGAGTGAGGATTAGTTGTAATTCTGGAAGCATAGAATTGTAAAATTTATAAAGGTAATTTTTGTTTACACCTTGGTTGAATATTATCCATTTAGGGATTGTTAGGTTTAGAAGCTAAACCATTTAAAGCTTTTGGTTTGCGGATTGTATGATTAAGACCTTGTTTTGGTTCGAGATCAACCCGTGGTAAAATCTCTCAGGTTCTTGGTTAGCCCGTGGTAAAACCAAGGTCAAGTTAAAGCTTATCCCGGTATTAAAATCTTGGATAAAGTTAGAGATTAACCTGATATTAAAACCTCTCAGGTTATTAGTGTTAATGCCTTGATTTATGTGATTGGCATTTATGTTTGGCTAAAACATAGTAGCAACAATATGTAATAGGATCTATAGAACTTGCAAATATAAATATGAACAAAACAGGTACAACAACAAGATGTTCTATGGAATGTTAAGACATGCACTGTGACATTGCGCCTGCTAAGCTGATATATGAAGATTCTAGATGCAATCAACAGATGCAGAATATTCTAATGGAATATTATGCAATCCTATGTGGCGCAGATTTAAAGGTCAAAAGAATCAAGTCAGAATATTGAAGATTATATAGTTTCTAATCATGGAGACAATTTAGGAAACTTATGATTAAAGACCTTTCTTTTAGCAGAAGATTTCTGCTGATTTGTAACAGCAAATAAAGCTGTGATTGTAGGCCCAAGTCCAGTTGGGAATAGGTTATAAATAGAAATCTTTGTAACCTAGTTTTGTGAGGCAATCCGTGTATTAAAAAAATGTAGTCTTTAGGGTTTGTCAAGGTAGACCACCCGAGTTATGGGATGGCTGCCATGTTCTCACTCGAAACCTGTAGGTAAGAGTTGAGTGTTTTGTTTCTTGATTGAAGTTTTTAAGCAAGATCAAGTAAGTTTTTCCTGTTGTTGTTTAAATAGCTGTTACAGGGTTGTAATAGTTAGGTATCACTAGGGAGTGAGCAGAGGTTCTCTTGTCTTAGATGGAGTTCTAAGATAAAGGTTACATTGGGTAGTGACTAGGTAAACCAGAGGTTTTTTATCTGTAAACCAGAGGTTGTTTACATAAAATAGTACTACTGATAGTGGAATCTTCTTCCTGGCTTGGTAGCCCCCAGAGTAGGTAGTTAGACCGAACTGGGTTAACAATTCTGTTGTGATTTGATTGCCTTCCTGCACTGTTATTTGTATTCCTACCTTGTCTGTTTCAGAATGTCAGATCAGATGTCAAGACATCCTTATATGACATCTGAGTCTATTGTAACCAGAATTTCAATTAGTTAGCCCATGATAAAACCAATGTTTAAGGTTTGTGAGCTCAGTCCGTGATAAAAGCTTGCAAAGTTTATTTAGAAGCTTGAAGACTAATCCCTCCAAGATTCTAGTGGAAAAAAGACTAACAATTTTAATCTACTACGTAGAAAGGAGACTAACTGCTTCGATCTTCCGATTTGAAAAAAAGACTCAACTGCTTAATTCCTAGTCTTATTATTTGGTTGGAAGTCAATCGTTTTCCTTGTATAAGGGGGTTCGTGAGTAATACCTACTAAAAATTCTCAACTTTAATTGGATACTCTCAAGATCAATTATTAGGGACAGGAGTAGGTCTTTTTGTTTTGACTGGACCTCTATAATTCTCGGTATTATCTCTTTTCTCTAATTTCTTTACATTCAACAATTTATTTTCTGTTTCTTAATATTTACAAATTTTCAAAAATATTTTTTAACTCTGATTTTAATTAGAATTTTTTTTCAAAACAATATTTATTTGAGCCACACAATTCACTCCCTTTTATGTGTGAAGTCACATCTCCAAAAAGTGACATCATAGTCTAATTCTTGTTTAAGGACTAATCATCTCAGGAGGAAGATGACTTCCGACAAGAGATCTTTTCTAAACACACCATTTCTTTTCAATAATAGTAGGTTTGATATTTGGCAAGCTAGGTTTATAAATTTTCTCCAAAGTATAAATAATGAATTGTGGGAAACAATAGTCAATGGTCCGTTTATCCCAACACATCAATTAAATGAAGAAGTAGTAGATAAACCATATTCCCTTTGGATTGAAGAGGAAAAGAAAAAGTTTGAGATACATTTTAGGGTTAAATATGCCAGGGGTCCCTATAAATACGCGACCCTGCATTTTTAGTCCCTATAAAATTTTTCTTCGATGAATGGTCCTTTTAAAATTTTTATGCATGCATTTTTAGTCCCTGCTATTTTCTAAAATTTTAAAAACTAGTTAATCACACTTTAATTTTTAAACTTTTGAATATTTTTTTTATACATGTTTAGAATACAGTAAAATATTTATTTACCAAATTTTATAATTTTTTAAAAAGCGAAGAATTAAATATGAATTTTTCAAATTTAAAAAAATAATGATAAAAGTAATGAAAAACTCAACTTAAAAAACAAATTTTGAGTTCCTTTTTTTTTCAAGAAACTTTTTAGGACGTTCTAAACATGTATGCAAAAGAATCATTTAAAAATACACATTGGTTTTACAGTAGGGACTAAAATTACGTGCATAATAATTTTGTAGGGACCAAAACATGTCATTTGCTTTTATTGGGACAAAAAACAAAATTTGCTATTTTATAGGGATTAAAAACATATTTAACCCTAGATTTTAAAACCAGAAACTTTTTAATATTGTCCTTAGAGGGTAGTAAACTTTATTATGTTCATCGTTGTAAAACCACCAAGGAAATGTGGGATACTCTTGAAATGATAATTGGAGTTTCTCCAAGTATCGAACAAGAGAAGATGAACACACGAGAAGAAAAAGATGAAGATACCAATCATGGATTTTTTTCAAACTTTAGAAATATTGGAAATTGTATCACTAACAAATAGAATAGGCAAAACAGAAAAGGCCTATTTCTCCAAGGTTTGCTATCCAGATGGACCTTTAGAAGGCTTATGATACAATTGAATGGGGGGCCCTTGAAGGTATTATGAGAGAACTGAGTTTTCCACGTAGATACATTGACTAGATCAAGACCTGCATCACCACAGTCTCTTATCAATATGCTATCCATGGGTAGAAAAGTGCAATTGTGAAACCTAAGAGAGAGATTAGATAAGGGGACCCGATATCATCCCTCTTGTTTGTTCTCATTATGGAGTATTTACAAAGAAGTTTAAAGAAGATCTATAGGCAACCAAAATTCAAATTCCACCCTAAATGTGAAAAACTGGATATCATTGACATATCATTTACAGATGACTTAATCCTATTCAGTAGAGGAGATCCTGAATCTGTACAGGTCATCATGGAAGAATTCCATAGGTTTTCTACTACAATAGGGCTTAGGGTAAATCCTCAAAAATGCAAGATGAACTTTGGAGGAACCCTTGACCATGAACAATAAAAATTATTGATACTACTGGCTTTGCTGTGGGAATTTTACCTTTTAGGTACTTGGGAGTACCCCTCTCAAGTAGGAGGCTATCTGTGATGCAGTGCCAACCTCTTACTGAGAGGATTGTGAAGAGAATCCAACACTGGATTGCCAAGCTCCTGAGCTATGCAGAAAGGTGTCTGCTTATCAAGAGTGTCCTCTTCTCCATCACAACCTACTAGATGCAAGTGTTCCCTTTGCCCAAGAAGTTTATTCAACACATTGAAGGACTTTGTAGGAATTTCTTGTGGAGTGGGAAAGAGGAGAGGAGCTACAAAGCCCCTTTGGCCTGGGAAAAGCTATGTAAACCAAAAAATTCTAGAGGACTTAATATCAAAGATTTGCTGCATTGGAACATACCTACACTTGCAAAGCTATTATGGAATATCCAATCTAAAGCTGATAAGCTCTGGGTTAGATGGCTAAATGCATATTATCATAAGAACCAAGATGTGATGTAGTGGCAACCTCCCTAAAACTGCTCTTGGATGCTTAAGAGGATCTTGAAAGTCAGATATCAAGTGCTCCAAACAACCTATTGGGCGGCTGCTGTGCAAAGAAATAGATATGTCACCTCTAGCATGTATAAGGACTTGAGGGGTGAGTCAGATCACATGGAGTGGAAAAAGTTATTTTTCTCTAACTATGCAACTGAATCGCTTGAGCATTTACTATTTGATTGCAGCAGAACAAGGGATGTCTGGCAGAACATCCTTACTTGGACTGGTTATTGCAGGGTTCCCTCCAACTGGATAAACGAGAAGACTTGTATCATTAATGAAACGAGGAAGAAAGGCTGGAGAAGATGCATCCTCAAAATTGCAATTGCAAAAACTGTTTATTCTGTTTGGAGAATGCATAATGATTTGATCTTCAATAAAAAAATGTCGGATGATTCAATAAAGGATATGATTAAAGAAAATATAGCGATAACATGTGTAGGATACAAGAAAATTTCCACTCACATTAATAGAGAATCTCTATGTATTGAGTAGAGTTGATTAGATTTTGATAGGATACTTGATTCCTGGATCCTTGTGGATCGGATTGTATTTCATTATTTTTGGATTAATAAAAGTTATTTATTGCTCAAAAAAAAGGGCAAGGCCTACCGGGCTGGGCCAAAAAAGCTCAAAAAAATGAAAGGTTTAGACGAGAAAATTAGGGTCTTTTTATCATCCAGGCTTTTTTAGCCCGACCCATTGAAGCCCGAACTCTAACCGGACTAGCCCGATCGAGTTACGGGTATCCCGTTTATTTTATTAAAATTAAAAAAGAAAATAAAATTCTAAAAAACAAATATGTGTTAAAGCTGTCCATGTTTTAAAAAAATACAAATAATGAATTAATAAACTTCAAAAAGACTATACGTTAAATGAGCATATTACTTGCCACCCTCTGAGTTACACCTGAACCCCCCCCCCCCCCCCCCCATTTTTCTAGTGTTTTTACATTAATACCTCTATTAAAATACCCGAATTTTTGAAAATCACATGTGGTTACCGGAAATTTCAAAAAAATACTCAATTTCACCATAGCAGTTTGTTTGTTACTAGAATTTTAAAATTTCCGGTACCTGAAATTCCAAATTTCTGTGAGAATATACCTGGATTTTTGAAATTTATGGTATTTACCAAAACTTTTTGGAAATTTTGAAATTTGGTATTTATTAAAAAATTTCGATACAGTATTAGTAGTTTTATTTTCCATTTTTTTCTTGATTTTTCTCAAATAACTAAATTAGTAAAACTGCTACCCCGGCTTAATATATACATATATTAACTGTCATACATACGAGAATACATGACAAACTAAGATGACTTCCTAACTTCGTCTTCCTAGTAACTAAAGTGACCTGCATATGCTGATTCACATACTTTTGCATCATGAGTACAAATTTGTCTCCAACAGTCAGTGACGGGAGACAATGGACAATCAGATTTCAACTTTACATGAACCTAATGATTGTCGTTGACAAAACTAATAGTAGTGATTTTATGTCTGCTCGTATACATAGGTAGAGTTAAGGCAAGAGGAAAAATGTGATGTTAAGTCTCATGGAAAGCGAGACAAATATGAAATTGTATCTAGAAGCAATAGGGTAACCCGTATCAAGAATCATCATCCATTTATCCATACCCTGCACACCTAAGTGGTCTACTCGTAACACATTCCTAACTGTAGAAACCATGTAATAGAACAACTTGGAAAACAATTGGGAGTGCTGATGAACTTTAGCATCTAACTGTGTTCGTATCAAAGGCAATGACTCTTTGCCCCATCCAAGTAAAGCTGCAATAGCACGAAAACCACAATTTCCATCTTCACCAACATCAATAATTTCACCGATGTGTGGATGTAAAAAGAAGGGAATTGTGACAAGTAAAGATGTCTTGAAGATTTGGTGGACGGTTGGCTACCAATCAACATACTTAATGGTTGACTTACTGTTGGTTTTGTGCATGATCTCTTCGTAGTCTGACTCCCTTGCGAGCTCTCGACATACTCCCATTATCTAGGATCACGGTGCACGTTACTCTATTGACTCTTTCTACTCTTCTTAATACCCCTCTTTGGCTTGTACTTCACCGGCGGTGGACACACAGAAGTTGTAGATGGATGTATTAGTTTCCGAGCCTTTTTTTCAACACCCTCTAGCCTACAATATCCAATGAACTGAAATATGTCTTCAACTCTTCACACTTTGCTTCTAAATCCCACTTTGTACCACTCTCATCATAACTGACCTCATGCTCTGTAATGTTCATTTTCGTCCAAAATTCATGAATCAAGTCTAAAGGAATATGATTGCCTAGTCTTTTAAAAGTGGCAAGTTGACACGCACACGGTAACCCATGTGTTGTTCTGATGAAACAACAACATCTTTCTTGGCTAGAACCAACAAATTTCACCCTTTCTAGTTCCTTTCTAATAAGATGTATACATTGTCTTGAGACAATACTGTGTAACCTGAAATAGAAAGAAGTGTTATACCAATCCTAAATGTTGACAATACTTTTTTGAAATGACACCCTGATTGAACCTAGTTGCAACTTTAACATGGTATTCACAACATCCCAACTTCAACATAAATCTCCCAGCTTATAGTAAACATGCTTTTTAGCCTCCAATAAGCAGACTCCACCCTAAAAACCATAAATAAAAATATATGTTAACTTTGAAGGATAGAAAAACACTTAGAAAGGGGGGGTTTGAATAAGTGTAGTTTCAAAAACTTATAAGATAAAAATAATTTGCACAAGTATTTTTATCCTGGTTCGTTGTTAACTAAACTACTCCAGTCCACCCTATACAAGGTGATTTACCTCAACTGAGGATTTAATCCACTAATCACACGAGATTACAATGGTTTTCCACTTAGGCAACTTCTAAGTCTTCTAGAGTCTTCTGATCACAACCTGATCACTCTAGGAACAAATGCTTAGACACAAGCTAAGACTTTCTTAGAGTATCCTGACCACCACGTGATCACTCTAATTACAACTGCTTAGACACAAGCTAAGACTTCCTAGAGTATCCTGATCAACACTTGATCACTCTAGTTACTTACAAATTAATGTAATCAATTCTAAGAGTATTACAATTGCTTCTGAAAAGCTATAATCACAACAGTGATATTTCTCTTAACGTTTAAGCTTAATCTCACTAATATATTACAACAGCAATGTAGTGAGCTTTGATGAAGATGAAGTTTCTGAGCTTTGAGTTGAACAGCGTTTCAGCAAGTTAATATTCACAGAAATTGTTAAGAATTCGGTAACCTTGCTTCTCATCAGAACTTCATTTATATAGGCGTTTGAGAAGATGACCGTTGGGAGCATTTAATGCTTTGCGTATTCCGTACACCATTTCATTTAATGTTTCACTGTTTTGTCAACTACCTCGAGCCTTGCTTTTGCTGTGACTACTGACATTGCCTTTAATAGCTTCTAACGTTCCTTTTGTCAGTCAGCGTAGCCTGCCATCTAGTACTTGATTCTGATTTGTTCTTTGTAAATACTACGTTGAAAATCATCAGAGTACAAACAGCTTGGTGCAGAGCATCTTCTGATCTTCTGATCTTGATATGCTTCTGAGCGTGATTCCATGACTTCAGTGCTTCTGCTTCTGAACTCAAGTTCTTCTGATGCTTCTAATAGACCATGTTCTGATTCTGCTTGACCATCTTCTGATGTCTTGCCAGACCATGTGCTGAAGTTGCATACTGAACCTTCTGAGTCAAAGCTTCTTAGCGCTGATTTGTGCATACTCTTTATATATTTCCTGAAAAGGAAATTGCATAGGATTAGAGTACCACATTATCTTGAGCAAAATTCATATACATTGTTATCATCAAAACTAAGATTATTGATCAGAACAATTCTTGTTCTAACAATCTCCCCCTTTTTGATGATGACAAAAACATATATAAATGATATGAATTTGCAATCAGAATAACAGACGGCAAAAGACAATTACACAGTTATAGCATAAGCATATAAACATAATGTGAATGTGTCTCCCCCTGAGATTAACAATCTCCCCCTGAAATTAATACTAGAAGAATTTTATAAATAAAAGACTTCCCTGAGTATTTCAGTAGAGACGTTCACATATGCTTGAACTTCAGAACATTCACTGCTTCTGATTTCTGCTTCCATAGGACAGCTTCAGAACATTGAATTTCTTTAGATCCTCAGAACATTCACAGCTTCTGATTCCTGCTTCCATCGGACAGCTTCAGAACTTGAATTTCTTTGATCCTCAGAACATTCACAGCTTCTGATTTTTGCTTCCATCGGACAGCTTCAGAACTTGAATTTCTTTGATCCTCAGAACATTCACAGCTTCTGATTTCTGCTTCCATCGGACAGCTTCAGAGCTTGAATTTCTTCTTACATCACTTCATGCTAGATTGTATCAGAACATTGTTGAATGTACCAGAGCATCATCAGAGCATCTCTACATCCTGAAATGTTACAGAACAAAACTAAACGACAAAAGTCAGCATGAATGAATCAGAACATAAAATATGTTTCAGAACACATAATATGTATCAGAGCCATATAAGCCATATAGAATGTATCAGAACATATTCTATCATCAGAATATCTGAACATTCTTCCTTCTTGCTTCTGATTCTGAAGCTTCATAGCACTCAGCTTGCTTCAAGAATCCAAGAACTTGATTCATCTTGTTGCTTATTGATCTTGAATCTTCAATTCCTGCAACAACACAACTTAGAAACATATGAAGCTTGCAGCTTCTGTTAGTAATGTGGGGGCTTTCTTCCCGGCAACTGCTAATATAAATCAAATCATTTATCACTATTTCTCCCCCTTTTTGTCATAACATCAAAAAGAATGTAAAAGATTCAGATGTAAGCATTCGACAAAGGAAAGAAAAACAAATAATCATTGATAAAACAAGCAGAAGTACAAGAGTTATGCAGAATAAGCTTTTCATTGATTAACCAAACAGAGTTACAGAAGATGTATGCTGATACACAAGTGCAACAAGCAAAGAAAACTACAAGGACACAAAGACTACAACCCTAGCCTAGTCATAATCTTAGCTAGCATATCATGAATCCCTGCGGCGTTCTCTGCATGCCTGTCCAGACTAGAACCTCCACTGTAGGAGAGATGCATGAATTCAAGGAGGAAGTGAGAGACAGTTCACAGAAAGAGAGCTAATGTCGCAAACGGGGCTTTCTCTTAACATAGAAGTCAAGAACATGATCCTTAACTTCATCCAGTATCTTAAGAAAGTCTTCTTCCTTTGGATAAATGTTGATAACAGCATCACAGAAGAGATCTGACTTGAGACTTCTTGGAATCTTGAGAGATCTGTCTTGAAATCAAAGTCAACGATCCCCGATATTTGTTTCTCAACCTGGAACCAGACAACACTTCCATCCGATCTATTCAAATAGATCAGCCACCTTTGAGTATTAGTTCCTTCAACAGGTTTAAAGTTTTGATGAAGGGAACTAGGCGAAGGATTCATGATGAACGCTAGATCGATGAAGAATGAACTAGGGTTTACGCAAAAGATATTCATAGAAAAGTGAGAGAAAGAAAGAGAGAGCTGTTATACCCCAAAATTTGCCCGCATCTTTTTTCAAGAAAACTCCAATCTAGAAATTAAGAGTCTCATATAATCATGGATTTTTATTTCAACAAATATCCTGACATATGAAATACTTAGTTTTTAGAATTTTTCTTATACAGTAATTTGGCTTGCAGTTGAATTTATTCTTACGCAAACGCCAAATACTGTTTATTACTTCACACATGCTATTTATTTATTTACAGATAAATAGTACTGACACAATTGGTACAGAGTTAAATCTTTTTGCAGGCGCAGAATCAGGAAACTCAGACTGTACTGTCAATTGACAGCCAAACTGCTGGCAATACAATTCTCAGTGTTTTGTACCATCAATCAAATCAATCTTTCACAATTCAAAATTCCAAGATTTTTGTTCTAGAAGTCTTCTGAATATCACACGATTAGCAGAGACTCAACACTGCACAAAAATCAGGTACGCTTAACTGTCTCCTACACAAACAGTCCCTGACTAGGGTTTTCTTGTTTTTACAGGAGAAACAAGCTTTTGAGACCTCAAATGGATTTCATGCACATCCATATATCTCAAAGTACCATCATACAAATTTTCAAACTTCAATTCACTCAGACGCACCGTCAGCAGCTCAAACAGTCAACAGACGACCCGTTTGACCAAAAAAGTCAACAGACAGTCAAAAATGAAATTTTTTGTCAAAGTCCATATTTTGTCAAAGGATTCATCATTTGATCATTGGATGATCATAATTCATCAAGGAAAGATCAAAAATCAACAAAACCCTAAGATTCAAAATTAGGGTTTTTGCCTGAAAAGTCAACTCAACTTTGACTGGTCATAACTCTCTCATCCTTCATCCAAAAAATTCAAACCAAAGCTCATTTTGAAGGAAATTCAATTATCTTTCAAATGCAATTGATCCCATGGTCATTGCATTCACCATTTGAAAAATATGACCAAAGACATTACAGGTCATTTTCAAAGTCAACACAAAGACACTTTTTTCAAAAGGACACACAAGGAGCATCAAAAATCATTTTGACATGAGACCAAAGACATTGGTTAGAGGACTCTTTGAGGTTTCCAAAAAGTGCAATATCTCCTTCATATGACAAAAATTGAGGGTTTACACCTTGTTGAAGTTGGCTAAATTTTGGGAAAATGCATGAAATCAACATTGCTCAAAAATGTATTTTTTCCAAATGGGGCCAAGTTTTCATGATTCAAACATCATTTCCATAATATTATGGGCCTCCCACGACCAATACAAGGCCCATACCATTTTTATTCATTTTTGGCATAATTTTATCTTATTTTAAGATTAAATTAAAAGGAAAAATGAATGGATAATGGTTAGCTTACAATCTAAGCATGACTCACCCAAGGAATCTCTGATTTTCTGCAGAGAATTGAAGAGCAAGGCAAGAGCATTGAAGAGAAGAAGACTTGGTCAACAATTCAAAGGTTTTTAATATAAAAAATCAAGAATTCCACAAAGGCAACTAAAGGCTTCTTAGCTTCAATTCTAACCACTTCAATGCCTATATATAGGCTACAATACTTCAGCAATGAAGGGGGAACGAATTCAGAATCAAACTCTTGCTTGTAATACATTTGTAACCTCTTAAAATATTCAAAGAATTTTGAAATTCGAATTCTAAGTTTAAGTTAGTTTCAATACAAAATAAACACTCAAACACGTTCCTTGAACTTCACTGAACCTATCCAAATCATTTGCAAGCTTTAAAACTCATTGAATCAAACACTACAGGTCACGATTTGTCCAAACTAAAACTGACTTGTATTTCATAACACAAGCATATCTAGCACGATGTAGACATATATTTGAACTTGGTGTGGTGTGTAGATCATTTCTGGAACTTTAATTGAGTTTTAGACGCTTACACACGAAGTTACCATTCTAGGGTTCATAATCTCAAAATTAGGGCTTTCTGAAATAGGAAAAATTAGAGGATCTAAGTGGTACCATTGAGTTCGTATGGATCAGACGAGTTGAATGGATAGGTCGCGCCAAATTTATTTTTACGTTTGACCCTATTCGCTATTTTGCAGGTTTAAGCATCATGTATTATAGCGCTTTTTTACAAAAGCGCTGTTATAAGTGTTGTCTGGAGGTTGAAGACGAAGACGTGTCTCCCCCCCATTGGTTCAGACGCGCGCGTGTTTTTTTTTGAATTTGTCTCTGATTCTGTGCTTTGCAGGTGTAACTTTTACCACGTGCCTCAATGTCTGGACCGTCTGATCTCATTTAATGAACCATCCAACGCCTCAGAATGAATCCTCATACCATGGACTCTCAGATTAATCACACATGATCATGTATCCTTTTATTTTCTATTTTATTTTAATTTTCTTTGCAAAATTAATTAAAAATAGTTTTAAAAATCCAAAAAATACACAAAAAATATTTTTAGACTTCTAAAATAATATATTATTTTCTGAAATAAAAATATTTTATTTTTCTTCAAAATTTCAATATTTTGCATAATTAATTAGTATATATTTATATATTTGCTTTTTAATTATTCTAACCAATCAAAAAATCATAAAAAAAATTGTTCTTTATATAAAATATTGTTTATATATTATAAACTAATTTTGTACATATTTTGAATAATTTTCTCTCTAAGTTTTAATTATTTGTATAATTATTTGCATAATTATGTTTTAATTAGCTTAATCAATTTCAAAAATTCCAAAAAAATTAGTTTTGTTTTAAAATTAATTGACAAATATTTTGTACATATTTTAAACTTAATTTCTAGGTTTAAATCTATTTTCATCTTTTTTCTTCATTTTAATTTAATTAATCATGCATTAATTATAATTAAAATCAATCATAAAAAAATCCAAAAACATGCCTTTTATTTTTCTTGCAATTTAAATTCCTAGATAAATGTATAGGATGTCAAATTCATGTAAATAGGCTAGTTTACATTTCCTGCACAATCGATGTAATAGCGTAGATTTACTTTCCGCACTTTACATTTCCGCATTTTAATTTCCAGCAAATATAAACTGCGTGTATGTCAAAGATAAAATTGAACCGTTAGATCACTAACTTCTAAGATAAAATATCTGAATCCAATCACAATCACATTTGCACCTCTTAAGGTAATCCCTTCTCATTCTTTTCAAAATCAAAGTCAAAATTCTACTGTTTCGAGTACAAAATCGAACCTTTTGTTTGTATCCGGTGTAAGGATAGATTTTTAAAGGAAATAGGATAAAGACCTTACAACTCAGGGTAGACCTCCTAGTTTGCTTGCTCAAATCAAAACAAACAAAATTCTCATACACTGTTGTTTTTCAAAACAAAACTTTCCAAAAAGACAATATTTTGTATACATCCAAACACGGATCATTACAAAGTTAATGTTCTTTTCAAAACATCTTTCGAAAGATAAACAAGCATTTTGTATACATCCGCACAAGGATCATTACAAAATTCAATTTACAAAGGTATTTGAAACCACATATGAGCATTCTAAAGCAATTGAAAAGTGAACGAAAAACAAGTGAGCTAAGCAAACTTAAGAGCCCATGGATAACCATGGATACAAAGGGTGCTAACGCCTTCCCTTTGTATAACCTACCCCCTTACCCAGAATTTCTTAAAGGTCTTTTTTCTGTTTCTTTTATAAACCTTTCCTTAATTGGATAAAATAAAAGGTCGGTGGCGACTCTGTGAATTTTCAAAAATGCGAAAGCATAAGCGATAAAAAAGAGTCAGTTCACGTATCTCTCCCGCTCAGAGGTATGGCCCGAAAAAAATGGAGGTCCACACGGTTACATGAATCAGGTAACCGGTTACATCAGCATCAGAAGTGAAAAATCAGCAAAATCAACATTCAAAAGCACTCCAATCATGCATCCAATAAGAGATGTAACCAAGCACGAATTTGTCTCAATTTGTACAGCATTATGAGTATCAAACAAACACAATTAGGCATCAATCCACATAGATTTCAAGTCATCATCAATAATCATCAAGCAACAAGTTCATGCAAGCATTATAACAAACACATAGTGCACCAAACTTGTATCAACATGCAATTGCAAGCAAAGTTTCGATCTAACAACTTGAATCCAACACTTAATCATCATCAATCCTCAATTAAACATAAACAATACCTAGATCTAACATTCGAATCATATTAACATCAACAATTAAGCATTCAATTCAAGGTTCAAAGCTTACCGGATGAAGATCTAAACCGAAGTACGAACACGAACGCGACACGAACGCGAACAAGACATGAACGCGACACGAATGCGAAAGCAAAATCCAAGAGGAGAGGGAGTGAGGCGCGCGAGCTAGTGAGGAGAGGGAGAAGAGATTCGAACTTCGATCTTTGATTCTTCAATCCAAGTTGTTCTTGATTCTTGAAGAAAATTAATGATTATTGATGAAAGTTTTATGTAATTTGTGGTTTTGATTCAAGAGAATTGAGAGAGAATTGAGAGAAAGTGTTTTTGATCTTTTTTGGTAAATTGAAATTATGAGAGTCCTCCCTGATTTGTGAAGAGAAAAATGTTTATATATTGCCAACGCGAAATGCCCAAATTGCCCTCGGTGCGTCTTATTTTGGCTCGTTTTTAAGGAAACTCGGTTCGGCTCTGAATTCCGGAACAAAACCAATGCCACTGTGAAGATGACCAAATTTGTGACTCGTCGTCGCGAGAATCATCTCAATCCGATAAGCGATGAAGAAATTATGCGCGTTTGAAGGACGAGAAACATCGATCCATCCGGTGCGACTGTGCAGAATTTTGTGAGTACCGCTCAAAGAACTCGATAAAACCCTATCTTCGGCTCAGAATCTGAACAGGCATGTGTGACAAAGAATCGAAGCTAACAAAATTTCCGAGAAAATGCCTCCGGAATGGACTTCATACGACAAAAATCGAAGGAGTTATGATTTTTCGAACTCGGCGCGACATACCCGAAAACACACTTTTTTACCGAAACAACGCGATGATTCTTAAAATTCTGGGAGTTTTCCGTGCATAATTGGCCCTCGGTCCGAACGTATGAAATCTTGGTAATGATGGTACGGAGCTCCACTTAAATTTTCAAGCGAATCCGACGAGCAGATTGTGAGATATGAATTTTCTGAGATCCGAAACCCTACATTCAGCAATGTTTTTTACTGCGAAACCTCAAGTAATTTGCAAATCTGACAACCTTCCTCAAAGAATTGGCTTCCGAGCCGAACATGAAAGTTGTAGATATCGTCGAAACAGTCAGGCTTACGCGAGAATTCAGCTCATATCACTTTCAGAATAAGATTTATGAATTTTCTCATATTTCCACTGTTTAAACCATTTTTCACACCGTATCTTCCTAAACCCATGAAAACTCTTTATTATTTTTCTTTAATTTTTGAATGAAGAAATAAACGTCATCATTAACTTATAGCTCAAATAAAGAGGGCAAATTTTGGGGTGCAACAAAGTCACGGTGTAATAAGTCCTATATGGCACTCCGTTAAGTCCTCATGGAAGGCACGCGGAAAGGGTTAGCAATCAACCCCCGCCTAGTCTCATCGAGTCTGTTCAGTATGCGCACGCTACGCGTGGCTCGCTTCTGAACCTGCACAAGATCTGGTTATCGAGTATGTCAGGAAAAGGGTTCATGCAGCCGGACCCCCGCCTTTCCAATAGCTCGCGTTGTTCGACGTTGACGCTCGGTGTACACACGCACCGTTTTCCTTTACGATCCGTGACGGCTTGGTTGCTGAGAGGGACTCACTCCTCTTGTCTATGGCCCGATCATTTTCGCGAGGTCTAATGCTTGGTTGACTTGGGTTGAGCTGCTCCCCTTGGCTATGGCGGGACTGCTTTTCTACCATTCGGTCAGTGCCGTTGGTTTGTTTGCTTTACGAGCGGATGCTCGTTTGTGTGCTCATTGTTTGCTTTCGCCTTTCCCCGTAGGTTGATAGCTTAGTTTAGACTTGTACCCTTTGTATGATAACATTAGGTAGCAAGCTTTCCCCCCTAGCTTAGGTCTTCCTCATGCATTCTTTTAAAACACAAACCACACTCTTTGATTTTCTTTTCTTGAGAGCTTGTTATTTCTGCTCCATTCCCAGCATAAGTCTCCAAAGGTCGAGCAGCGGAGTGTGAATGTAACTCGTTCACCTAAAAAACACAAAATAAACAGAAACTAGTTAGCCGAGCTACGGTAGCTCTGATTCTGCAAAACAGATACGTAGGCAGCGGGGTAGGGCCCGTGCGAGCACAATCCTTTCTTTTCCCTACATTTTGCATTCATTTTAGTCCAGATTAGCGTAGTTTGCTTACACACCCATAGATTTAGACACAGGCATGGATACCATCGAGTACGATGGGCGCGTGGGGTGCTAACACCTTCCCCTCGCGTAACCGACTCCCTTACCCTTTTTCTCTGGTCGTGAGACCATTGTTTTGTTTTGTGGTTTGCTGGCATTCCCTTCCTTTTCAGGATAAATAAGTTAGTGGCGACTCTGTTAATATTCGCGGTAGCGACACTTAGTCTCACAAGACGAGAATGCTACTACTGATTTCTTCTTCGAACACCATGAGATTGATGTTTCATCGAACGTAAATATGTATTCGGATGTAGACTTTCGATTATCTTTATCTCCGTACCATTTGAAATCAGTAAAATCGAGCAAATTCTATTTTCTTCCCATGTCCGCTGCGGGAAAGAGAATTCCACAGCCAATAGATCCTACTGTCAAGTAAGACACCTTTGGTCTCTCCATGGATCTACTCGTAATACAGACACCAAATGCCAAATTCAACCGTATATTGAACAAGTAATGCAAAGATCCAATCAGCTTCTATACTGAGTTTGATTAACATCTTACTAATCCTCATTCTTTGACAATTGTAACCTCGATTCAGCTAAAGTAATGGCGGCATTAAAATGCTCCATTTCAAACTTCTTCAAAATATCAAGCGTATACCTCCTTTGGTGCATGAGTAGTCTCTTCTTGGACTTGTGAAACTCAATACTAAAGAAGTATGTCATGAGGCCGAGGTCGGTCATCTTAAACTCCTTCATAAGCTCACTCTTGAACATAGAAATGTTCTTATTTTCTGTGTCCTTCATCAACAAATCGTCTACGTATAGACAAAGGATAATCACCCCTTCACTTGTATCCTTCTTCGCATATACACCATGTTCGGATACACACTTCTTGAAGCCAATCTCCTTTAAGAAATCATTTATCCTCTTGTTCCAAGCTCTTGGAGCTTGTTTCAAACCGTACAACACTTTTTCAAATTTGTAGAACTTTGACTCTTGGTTCTTCAAAACAAAACCAAAGTGTTGTTCTACATATACCTCCTCCTCAAGCGGTCATTTCAAAAATACATATTTGACATTCATTTGATAGATGGACCACTTATTGTTATTTGCAATACCAATAACTAGCCTAATCGTTTCAATTCTAGCAACCGGTGAAAATACCTCTTCAAAGTCTATGCCTTCTTTTTGCAAAAATCTCTTTGCAACTAATCGAGTCTTATGCTTGATTATTTCACCCTTGAGATTTGCCTTTCATTTCATAGATCCATCTTACACCAATCGGCTTCTTTCCTTTTGGCAGATCAACTAACTCCCAAGTCTTGTTCTTCTTAATATATTATAACTCCTCCTTTATAGCACAAATCAATTTTGGATCACTCAAGGCCTCTTCCTTCTTAACGTGTTCAGATTCAGTCGTAAGTGCAAAATGGACAAAATCACCATCATCATTGACTTTATTGTCTTAGACCAGCTCACAATCTTGGAGTCTTTGAGGCAAACTTATTTTCCTTGTTGATCTTCTTACATTATCTACAATTAGGGTTTCGGCAGGGGGCGTTTATGCATTATCAAACTCTACAAACACTGAATTTTCACTGTTGTAACTGTTTACAACTTTCTTGTAACCGGTTATAGGCTGTTGAAGCTCCTTGATTTCGTCAACAATAATGTCTCGGGTGATCACAATCCTTCTATTTGTTGCATCATACAACTTGTAACCATCGGTGAAGTGGAGAAAAACTTGCATGGATACGCACATAAATCATTAGTGTTAGGAACAACCAACAAGAAAAGAGAAAATTTTAAATTTATTTAAAATTTAACTTCTTTTTTAATTGGATTCATGGGGTGGTTGTGATTGAGTAGGAGAGAGAAAAAATATATTTTTGTTTTTTAATTAATAAAAATTTGTGATTGGCTGTTTGTAAAGCCACTTGTTATGTTTGTGTTCATGCAAGTATTTTTCGGTGAAGTGATACCCTATAAGTATCATCAATTCTTCCTTGTCATTCAACTTATTTCTACGCTGCCCCGACACATGTCAATATGCTATGGAATCGAAAACTCTCAAATGATTCATATTCGGTTTGAATCTGGACCAAGTTTCTTCAGGTGTTAACTTCGCAAGCTTATTTGTTGGATACCTTTTCAAAAAATAGGTAATTATGGATACCGCTTCCCATAACTCTTTCGGCAAGTTCTTTCCCTTTAACATGTTTCTCACTATGTTCATAATCGATCGATTCTTTCTTTTGGAAATACCATTTTGTTGCGGTGTATAGGGTGGTACTACCTCATGTATTATCCCCTATTGATCACAAAACCTCCCAAAGTCACTTGAACGTATTCATCTTAACCATCCGTTTTGATAACTTTGAGCTTGTGACAACTTTGTCTTTTAGCCATGGACTTGAACTTCTTAAGCACTGTGAATACCTCATATTTTCTCTTGATTAGGTACGTTTATAACTTTCTACTATAACTATCGATGAATGTGGCAAAATATCAATTTCTACCAATCTAGTGTACTTGCATCAGTCCACAAACATCTGAATACACCACCTCAAGGTGATGATTGGTTCTAAAACTTACATCATTGCTTAATTCACCCTTGTGTTGCTTCCCTTGCTCAAGGCGTCATAGCACATTTCTTTCTTGGCTTTGTGGCTCTCAAAGTGCATTTTGTACTATCGCTCTCTAAAGGTGGCAAAGAGATTCATTCCCCTGGCTCACCAACTCCATTAGGGCCATGACCTTTGCTTGAGCGAACTACTCTCAGGCTCTCTCTACGAGTCTTTGAGTGAAGCGGTTCACCTGATGACTCCTGACCCTGAAAAATCAGTAGGTAACTACTTGCTCGCTGGCCCCTTTTGGCTGCTCCAACGGTGGCTCAACGCCACATTCAGTCACATCCTGAAGATTGAGCTTCCTGGGGTGCAAGAAGTCATTTTTAGCAGGCGAACTAGTGAGGGGCGTCGACTTGCTGATATGACGCCTAAAGACCAAGACCTCTCCATAGAGGCTGCTCTGGAAACGTTCATGTTGATGTTTTTCAGATTCAACAAATTCACCCCTAACATAGAGCCATTCGCTTATAGGCAACAAGGCCCTGAGTGGTATACCTAGCAATTTCCCCCAACTAACTCTTTGCTGCTTTCTAAGTCGAAGAGTATTTGGCAGGCTTTTCTGCACCCATATTGATTGTTACCAGGATAGGGCCCAAAGAAGGGGTGAGGCTTCTTTGCTACCAGTCTAACTTAGGGGTGCGACAATTTGGCCTGTGTCATCCATTACCTTGCTGATTCTACAAACCTAAAGACAACACAATCTTGTGGTTTGCCAATCTTAAAGAGGAGGAATGTATCGAACACTTGGCGCACTTTGTTGGTGATACGCCGGCCATGAATATTTTGGGTTTCGACCCTTTGTTCTATACCACCAAGGAGTTCTATGACTGATGGATCGTCTGCTTCCACGAGAAGTATGGCACAATCAAACAGTTTAAGGCTCGACTACAAGATGCCTTCGCTGCCATGCGCCAAAAATTCAAGTAAGGTATAGCTTTATCCATGTGTACAGAAAACACTCTCTCTTATGCTCTTCCTTTTTTTGCTTGTCATCTAGTGGTTCACGCCGTTTTGACTTTAGCATTCGAACATAGGAAGCACTCCAGGGAGGATGCCAGTGGTGCCACCAATTCGACTCACACTCTTGAGGTATTTGTCTTAACTCTTTACTATCTTTATTTGTCTTCAAAATTTCTTGAAACTTGACCTTATTTGTCTATATATTTTTCTAGGTTGTTGAGGCTGATATCGTTCCCCTTGCTGAGTCTACTCCAAAGAGGCATAAGAGTGAAAGGAAACCAACTGAGAAACTCGAGCTCCCTTCTCCATCTATTTCTAATAAGATAAAGAGGGTAAAGTCGACTCCTAAAGAGGCTTCTTCGACCCTTTCCTCCAAACCTGTTGTGCCACAACCACTGGCTAAGAGGAATCTCTTGAAGCTTCAACCTCAAGCCACATCTACCCCTGTTGCCTCTTACAGGCTAGAGAGCACCAGTTCAAGTCCTAAAGGAGGTCGACATGTATTTTTATTCCCATATCCTCTTTTTCCTGAGTTATCTGCTCTTTCCTTATTGTTCTTCTGTGAAGGTGAAAGGCTCCAAATCACAGGCCTTACCTCATTCTTTTCAAGCTCCTTAACCAGTTCCTGCCAAGGCACCTGTCATCATTCTTTTTGAAACTCAATCCTATGAGCATTCTTCTAAGACTCAAAGTGATTGCAAGTATCCAAGTGGTAGCCCTTCGACTTCAAGTTCAGGTTCTACTGAAGAAGAGCCTCAATATACTCCCGCCAGATTTAACACAACTGACTTCTTAGATGAAGGTGTCACATTGAACAATGATGTCGAATCTAACGCCTGTACCTCTGGTGATAAACCTGCTGGTGTTGATGTGTCGACATCTCCTCCAAAAACTGCTACCAACCTCACTGTTGCCAACACTGCCATTCCAATGCCAATCACTCTTCTTCCACCATAACAAGTTCCATTTGGCACTGTTACAACTCCTTCGACCGCTGCCCTTATTATTTGTGCAATGTCTCTTCAGCAACTCTCAAAACTGCAGCAAAAGAATCCTCCTTATTATCTAAGGATGATGATGAGTGCTAGGAGTCGTTCGACTGGTGGTGGCTCCAACTATTCTACTGTGTCTGGGAGCATTTCTTCCCTTGAAAGTTAGGAGGAAATTCTTCTCCGCCTCAAGACTGCGTTCTTTGATGGTAACTTAGTCGAACTTCTTGAAGGTCGCCCTAAAGAAGGATCCAACATTAGGAGTTTGCTAAAGAAGGTTGATGCTCGATCTGTCCCTCCTCATATGGTTTCCTTTGTGGTGGAGGCTTTTACCTTCCTAAACCAACTCTTGGAAAGTCTCAAACTAAAGACAAATATTCAAGCTCAACGTGCTTCTAAGGAGTCTTGAACTGAGGAGTTGGTCCTAGTGAATACTTCCTTGGCCAATATGGAAAAATAGTAGAAGTCTCTTAACCAGAAGAAGTCAGAATTTCGTACCAGGGTTACCAGCATCATCCAATGGAAGCAACAGGTCGCATTTTTGAAGAAGCAAGTTGAGAATCTAGAGGCCAGGATTAATGAGGCGGAAATTTTTCAAGTTGTTGGGTATGGCGATGCTGAAGAAGCATTGAATGTTAAGGCTCTGGTTGGGTTGCCCATTTCGACCGCGTGAATTCCTTGGACGCTGAATTCACTAAAATCGATTCCCCCCTCTCTTTGGCTAAGGCACACTTGAAGGCTGCTGGGGATCAAAATGTTCGCCTTAAGACTTCAGTACCTTTCTAGTGCATAGGCTTTTATCCCTTTTTATTCTATTTTTATCATGTTGCCTTTTAATTGTCCTTCCTTGTAATCATTGACAATTAGGCCCTTGATGGACTTTTCTTTATGTACTTTGCTTTTTACTTTCTGTTGATTACAATTTCTTGCAACATAGGCTTATACTTTTTTAAATACTTTCCATTTATTCGCAATGTACGACCTTCATGTGTGAGTTCTTCAATGTCATAGGCATTATTTGAAAATGCCTTAATCACTCGAAATGGTCCTTCATTTTGGAGACCATTTCCCAAGGACTCTACCTTTTCTATCCATTAGGAGAATCACCTTCCACACCAGATCCCCAACGACGAACGCCTTCATGTTTACTCTTTTATTATAAGCTTTTTCCACTTGCTCTTTTTGCCTAATTATTGCATCTAGAGCTGCTAGCCTATGTTCTTCGACATCTATTAGTGCATCATGCATCACACCCCATTAATATTCAGTAGGAATTTCTGCTTCCCTTTGGATCCTTACCGAATGCAAGTGAACCTCTAAAGGCAAAACTGCATCATGTCCATAGACTAATTTAAAGGGTGTTATGTTTGTTGATTCTTTTGGTGAGTTTCTACATGCCCATAATGCTTGGCCTAATGTCATGTGCTAACTCCTGGGCTTCTGGCCCACATGTGTTTTGAATAAACTTTTAATAACTTTGTTCGCCGCTTCAACTTGCCCATTAGCTTGAGTGTAATATGGCGTCGATGTTACCAATTTGAACCCTATTTCTATAGCAAACTCAATCACTTTTCATCTTGTAAATAAAATCCCTTGATCAGTGGTAATGGTCTCGGGCGTTCTAAACCTATGTATGATTTGATTCTAGATAAAGGCTATCACTTTCTCTTGGTCGACCTTGGTCAATGCGACTACCTCCACCCATTTTGAAAAATAATCTATGCCCACTAATATATATCTGTGTCCTTTCGACGACGTAGGCTTAATTTTTCCTATGATGTCCAAAGCACATCCTCTGAATGGCCAATTCACTAGTTGGCACATGTTGGATCCCAACATGCTTCTGGAACTCCTGAAAGCTTTTGGCGAACTCAATGCCATTTTTTAACATTGTTGGCCAATATACTCCTACTCGATGCAATAATTATTGCATCTTCTGTCCCACTTGATGGGCTCCACAAGCCCCAGCGCGGGCTTCAGATGTTGTCACGTATGCTTCATTTTCATCTAAGCATTTTAACAATACACCTTCAAGAGTTTCCTTAAATAGTTCGTTTTCCATTATTTTGTAACTTAAAGCCCTATATTTGACTTTACGTTTTGTCGACCCTACTGGATTCCTCAGGTAGTCGACTATGGGTTTTCTCCAATCATTGTCAGTTAAAGTGTCAATGGAAAAAACTTCTAATACTTCAAAATTTCCAAAATACTCATAGTTTAACAAATCAGGGGTTTGAATTGGGTCTGCCCCTAAGTTTTTGCTATTGGTACTTCTTCAGATATCATATTTTCTTTGACTTCAATGAAATCCTCTAACAGGTCTTTTGATATCTTATATCCTGAGGCCAATTGAGCTAATTCGTTAGCCTCTTGGTTGTCGATTCGTAGGACATGTTTAATCGACACATTGTCAAACTTTCTAACCAAAGATAATATTGTGGCGACATACCTTACCAAGTTCTCTTTTACACATTTATATTCTTTGGTAAGTTGTTTCACCACTAACTCTGAATCTCCTTTAATGTCCACGTCTTTGATTCCAACATCTAACATGATTTGAAGTCCAATGATTAAGGCTTCATATTCAGACTCATTATTATAACATTTGCCCTTAATTTTGTATTTAAACCTAGTTGGGATTCCATTTGGAGACACAATAAAAATACCTACACCAGTTCCTTGTTTATGCTTAGATCCATCAAAGTACAATTGCCAAAATTTAGTGCCTACATAGGCTTCAGTAGTGTCAACCACTGAATGATCGACAATAAAATCAGCACCAATTTTCCCTTTGACTGCTTTTAAAGGGACATAAGTGAGTGAATATTCAGTTAGCGCTAAAGCCCATTTACCAATTCGATTGTGTAATATAGGTTTGGACAACATATGTTTAATAACATCAAAGTGAGAATAGACAGAAACTTCAACTAGTTTTATATAATGCTTGAGTTTATTACAAGAAAAGTACAAGCATAAACTTTACTTCTCTGTAGCATTATACCTAGTTTCAGCCTCATTTAATACTCAACTCAAATAGTAAATGGCCCTTTCAACGCCATTCTCATCATCCTGGGCTAACATACTACCCAGTGTCGATTATGATGCTGAGATATACAATTTCATGCCTTTGCTTCTGCTAGGTGGCACTAATATTTCAGGCTTTACTAGGTAATCTTTCTACCAGTTGAATGCCTCCTGATTATCTTTATCCCACCTAAATTTGTTTCCTTTACTAGTCGTAGCAGAGGATAAAATGCTAATCTTTCTACCAGTTGAATGCCTCCTGATTATCTTTCTCCCACCTAAATTTGTTTCCTTTACTAGTCGTAGCAGAGGATAAAATGCTAAAGTCTTTTTTCTCATGTTCGACACGAATCGTCTGAGGAAATTTATTTTTCCCAGCAAAGACTGAAGCTATTTCTTTGTAGATGGCGCTTTGGTATTCAAAATTTCCTTGGTCTTATTCTAGTTTATTTCAATGCCTTTTTTGTGCACCACAAAGCCTGGGAAGTCACCTGCACGAACACAAAAAGCACATTTTAATGGATTCATTTTCAATCCAAATTTCCTCATTCTAACAAAAGATTATCGAAGGTGGTCTAAATGACCGACTTCTGAGGATGATTTGACCATAACGTCATCAATGTACACCTGCATAAACGTGTCTATGAAATCATGGAACATTGAATTCATTGCTTTTTGATATATTGCTCCAGCAGTCTTTAATCCAAAAGGCATTACTACCCATTCATAAGTTTCTAATGCCCCTGGACATCTGAATGTCGTTTTAGGAGTGTCTTCTTCAGCAATAAAGATTTGATTATAACTAGAATATTCATTCAGAAGACTCAAATACTCATGACTTACGACTAAATCGACCAACATTTCTGCCACAGGCATTAGGTATTCGTCTTTTAGAGTCGCTTTGTTTAGATCACTAAAGTCTATAAAAACTCTAAGTTTTCCATTCTTTTTAACTATAGGAACTATATTAGCTAACCATTCGACATACCTGGTTGTTCTGATGAATTCGCTCCTCAGCAAGCGTTCAATTTCAATCTTTATCTTTGACAACAATTTTAGGGCGAACCTCCTTGGCATTTGTTTGACTGGTCGTTTGCCTGCACTGCTAGGTAGCCTCATCACCACCATGTCTCGACTCAAACCCGGCATTTCGTCGTAGTCCCATGCAAAACAATTCTTGAACTTCTTGAGCAACTTGATTATTTTTTTTCATCTTGTTGTCGACTTTGGTGCCAATGTATGTAATTTGCTTCGTCATTCCATCACCTAATTCGACTTCCTCTAAAGGATCTCGCACTTGCATCTTCTGGATACCATCTCTTGGGTCTTTCTCAAACCCCAATGGTTCATCATCATAAATGCAGTCGAGCCTCCGACTTTTTGAAGCTGCTGGTTAGCCAGCTTGGTCAATTTCTTCTACCATTATTGCTTCAGGCGCCATATTAATCATGTCATTTGGCCTCTAAGGCCACATTCAATATATTTTTGGCTAAATAAGCCAAAATCCTTGCCATAGCATCTGACTTGAGCACCATTATCATTGTCTTCATCGCCCCACCCAGTGGGTTCAACCTCCCATTTAGCAGCTTGATATCTATCCAACTTTTCCCGGTCCTAAATGAAACCATGTGTGGGATGTAAGGTTAACGTACGGCCGAAATCAGAATGTGGCTGGAATGTAGCATCCTCTGGATTGCATGGAGGTATCATAGCCAACGCCTTGTCAAAATTCCTCTTATTAACCATGTTCACATCAGCAGTGAAATAGTCATGGTCAGCTTCTATGTTCTCCACAATTCCATCTTCGCGCTAGATCGACAATCTCTGATGCAATGTCAATGGCAGAACCCCTATTCCATGAACCCATTTGCGTCCTAAAAGAAAATTGTAATTCGCTTTGGAGGCAATTACCATAAATAATGTCGGCTTTACAGTCGAGCCAACTGATAAACTTTACTTGTATCACACCTAGAATGTGGCTTGTCTTTCCTTCATAGTTTCAAAATACCATATTGTGGGGCCGCAAGTCTTTATCGAACTTCCCAATCTTTTTTAGTAAAGACGGTGGCATCAAGTTGACTGCAGCTCTACCATCAACAAAAAATTTATTAACTGGAAAACCGTTCACCTTCTACGTTATAAACAAGGATTTGAGATGATACATCATGCTTGTGGTTGGTTTCTCAAACACCATCTATTGTTCTTCTATCACACCATTACTCATTACATAAGTTCCCATCTCATCCTCAACTTCTGACACTTCAGAGATACAATCATATTCAACAGGTATAACTGACACAATGTAGTAATGAATGATCAACTCATCTTCTGAGCTATCTTCAAAATTATCAGACACCATTTCATTACCCATATCGTCGACTGGGCCTTTCTCTTGTGTCGACATATAACCCATATCGTCTATTGGGCCTTTTTCACGTTTCAGTGCAGTTTTCTGAGTGGCTTCTCTTGCAGCCTTTTTGTTTCTCTAAAACCTTCTCCACTGGGTTAGAATCATGGGATTCTTCCTCTTATATGTTGGAGGAACATGGTACTTAGTAGGTGTACCTCCAACTTCTCCTGCTTGAGATGAACTAGAACCCTTTTCTTGCACTTACCATTTGTGGCTTGAGCCTGGACTTTTTTCTATTATCTTCCACTTTTAGGTTGCCCCTGGATATACAGGTCGAACCCATCTGTCATGAGGCACGTTAATTGGTGGCACAAAAGTCCTCTGATATGGGAATTTGGCCTTGCCTTGTGGCAACTAAACCTTGTAAGGCGCCCTTGGATGGTCAAACATGACCTTAGGCCCTACCATCCTTCAGTTCTTTCTGAACCAAATCCCTGAAAAGAATGCATTGAGAAGTATTATGACCCAAAAAATTATGATATTTTCAAAAACCTCTTTTTTGTTTTTACTCTAATGGCGGAGTTATGAGGACTGGAGGCACCAAAATCTACCTATCTGAAACTAAAACATCAAATATCTCATCACATTTAGTAATATCAAGCGTATATGCCTTAGTAGTAAATCTATCATTTTTTGGTTCGTCAATGATTTTCCCTCTTGACGGTTTTAACACTTTGCACACATATGGAGGACCAGGTTTCAACTTAGCTACGTTAACATCTCTTACCTCTATGCATTCGTCTGTACATTATGAAGGACATTCATCAGTGTCAACATAGGCAACCTTTTCTTTCTTATTGTTTTTTGATGCCTTGATTTTCTTTGTTTTTAAGCGTTTGACTTGTCGAACTCTTTCTACCAATTGGGCCATATCTCTCAAATATCGAGTATCTAATTACTTCCTAATAGAATAATCTAACCCTCCAGTTTCCATTTCGACTAACTCATGTTCAGGCACCCTAGTAAAACATCTAGCTTTCAATAACCTAAACTTATTCAAAAAGTCATCTATAGATTCAGATGACCTCCTTTTAACTAAGGAAAATTCTTTCAGGCTAATCTTGGATTGGCACATCTAGAATTGTTCATGGAATACACATTCTAACTATTCCCAAGTTCGTATAGAATTCGGAGCCAGTGTAGTAAACCAGGTGAACACGTTTTTTGTCAGTGAACTAGGAAAATACCTCATTTTCAACCCCTTATCATCCGCAATATCGCTAGCTTCAGTCTCGTACCTAGCTACGTGTTTGACAGTTGACTCGTTTGTCTCACCTGCAAACTTAGTAAACTTAGGTACCTTACATCCCCTAGGTAATTCTGCTTGCCTAATATAATCAAGCAAATATGGCGAATAGTTAGGCTTATGCAAGCCAACATTGAGCCCACTACGTGCTAAGACTTCTTCTACTATGTTTGTTATGTTATTAAGACCTAACATATTATTAGCATTTCTGAGCACTCGATCTGCATCCCGATATCTCTTAACTACTACTGGTCTAGGTTCATGTTGCTCGACTAATTCCTCTTCTTCATATGAAACTGGTTCTACTACTTGAGGCCTAAAAGTGCGCTCTTGGTTTCCTAGTGGTGTATCCACTTCTGGCTGGTTAACATTCGACCTTAATGTCCTATGGCGTGTTTGGACTTGCGGGATTCCAAGTAATTCCAACATCCTACCTATTTGATCGACCATGGGGTTGAAGATAACTCGTATTTGATGAGTTAAATTGTGCAATAAATTTATGTTACTCTCATTCATCTGTTGCCTTAACGCCATAACTGAAGTAGTATCTAGAGATGGAGTTGACTGAGGTAAGTAACTAACTCCACCTATTCGACCACTTAGACTCATGCCTAACGAAGACATTATAGCATAACCTCCTTGATGTCCTGTAGCCATCGTATTGTCAGCATAGGTGGATACATTCAAATGTATTCCAGCCATCATGGTTTGAGGCATGCCATATTGATACTGCCCTAGAAGCAACGGACCTACTTGAAAAAGTGTTCGTGTAGGATTAAACGGGGATTCTACGTTTCCTATCGCGACCAGTGTCGTCGAACTAGGAGCGACAGTTGTTCTTACAAGTGATAAAATTGTCGCGCTTTGTGTTGTAGCGCTCACCGGTGTGACATCCATATTTTGTGTAGTGATTTGCATGTGTGATGGGTTTGAAGTGTTTTTGTCTATACTCGAACGTGACATTTTGGACAATTGATTCCCACTTCTTAAATTCATGCACACATAACTACCACAAATGATACGCAAACTTGAAAAGAAAAAACAATGTTTACAATAACCTTTTGAAAATTACTTTAGCATTGTCCCACCAAGTGTGCCATTTTGTTTACCTTGGGATTTGGTAAACAACGCTAGTCTCTTTTTAAAGGTTGCTTACGAGATCGACTAGGGAATCTCAGAGCAACGCTTTTGTTTCAAAAAAAATTTGTAAGAGTTGTCAAATGTTTTTGTTCGAAAAGTAGGTATTTGACACGGCGTCAAACACTTTCAACGTCGAAGTTAGTGTTTTCTTGGTAATGAAAAGATCAAACCAAAAGTTAAATAAAATAACAAAGCTCGAATGTAAATGACATAATATTAAAATTTGCATAAAAAGGGTAGATGATTCAAACTTACATAACCCTTGCTTGGCTCATTTTGCTCGTTCACTTGGGCACTCTGAGTGTGTAGTGTATAGGCGTTTGTAGGTTTGAACCCCTAAAACTATGTACAAAGTCCTTTATTTATAATGTAGAAATATAACTGCTTCGTGGTGGTTTTCGACTCGTTTGAGCTCCACGTTCTTCTTTGTTGTTAGAACAAGATTTGTTCTGATCAATTATCTTAGTTTTGATGATAACAATAATATGAATTTTGCTTAAGATAATATGGTACTCTAATCAAATGCAATTTCCTTTTCAGGAAATATATATAAAGAGTATGCATAATTCAGCGCTCAGAAGCTTTGTCTCAGAAGGTTCAGCATGCAACATCAGAACATGGTCTGGCAAGACATCAGAAGATGGTCGAAGCAGTATCAAAACATGGGTCTATGTAAGCATCAGAAGAACATGAGATCAGAAGCACTGAAGTTCTGATGGTATCACGCTCAGAAGCACTTCAAGGTCAGAAGATCAGAAGATGCTTTGCACCAAGCTGTTTGACTCTGATGATATTCAAACGTTGTATTCACAAACATCAGATCAGAAGAAAGTACAAGTGGCAGGCTACGCTGACTGACAAAAGGAACGTTAGAAGCTATTAAAGGCAACGTCAGTAGACACAGCGTGAACAAGGCTCGAGGTAGTTGACAAAAGCGTATAACATTAAATGCGATGCTGTACGGAACACGCAAAGCATTAAATGCACTCAACGGTCATCTTCTCAAACGCCTATAAATATGAAGTTCTGATGAGAAGCAAGGTTAACGATCCTGAACAAAACAACTCATTTTAACTTGCTGAAACTCTGTTCAAACTCAAAGCTCAGAATCTTCATCTTCATCAAAGCTCACTACATTGCTGTTGTAATATATTAGTGAGATTAAGCTTAAACGTTAAGAGAAAAATCACTGTTGTGATTATAGCTTTTAAGAAGCATTGTAAAACTCTTATTTGATTACATTAATTTGTAAGTAACTAGAGTGATCAAGTGTTGATCATGATACTCTAGGAAGTCTTAGCTTGTGTCTAAGCAGTTGTAACTAGAGTGATCAAGTGTTGATCAGAATACTCTAGGAAGTCTTAGCTTGTGTCTAAGCAGTTGTAATTAGAGTGATCACGTGGTGGTCAGGATACTCTAAGAAAGTCTTAGCTTGTGTCTAAGCAGTTGTTCCTGGAGTGATCAGGTTGTGATCAGGATACTCTAGAAGACTTAGTTGCGGACTAAGTGGAGAACCATTGTAATCCGTGCGATTAGTGGATTAAATCCTCGGTTGAGGTAAATCATCTCTGCGGGGGTGGACTGGAGTAGTTTAGTTAACAACGAACCAGGATAAAAATAACTGTGCAATTTATTTTTATCTGTCAAGTTTTTAAAGCTACACTTATTCAAACCCCCCCTTTCTAAGTGTTTTTCTATCCTTCAATTGGCATCAGAGCGCCGGTTCTAAGGTGCAAACACTTAACCGTGTTTAGAAAAGATTCAGGAAGAGAAAAACGCTTCAGTAAAAGATGGCTGGTGAATCTCAAGCAAATCCAACTCCATCTACATCTGGCTCTGCTGAGCAACACAACGGTAACAATGGTTATACTAGACCACCAGTATTTGATGGTGAAAACTTTGAATACTGGAAAGATAAACTGGAAAGTTACTTTCTTGGTCTAGATGGTGATCTATGGGATCTTCTGTTGGATGGTTACAAACATCCTGTTAAAGCTACTGGTGTAAGGCTCATGAGAAGCGAAATGAATGATGATCAAAAAAAAGATTTCAAGAATCATCACAAATGCAGGACTGTTTTGCTGAATGCTATCTCTCATGCTGAGTATGAGAAGATATCTAACAGGGAAACGGCCCATGACATATATGAGTCCTTGAAAATGACTCATGAAGGAAATGCTCAAGTCAAGGAGACCAAAGCTCTTGCACTAATCCAGAAGTATGAAGCCTTCAAGATGGAGGATGATGAAGACATTGAAAGGATGTTTTCAAGATTTCAAACTCTTACTGCTGGATTGAGAGTTCTGAATAAAGGCTACACCAAGGCTGATCATGTAAAGAAGATTATCAGAAGCTTACCCAGAAGATGGGGTCCAATGGTAACTGCATTCAAGATTGCAAAGAATCTGAATGAAGTTTCTTTGGAAGAGCTTATCAGTGCCTTGAGAAGCCATGAAATTGAGCTGGACGCAAACGAGCCTCAGAAGAAAGGTAAGTCTATTGCATTAAAATCTAATGTTAAAAAATGCACTAACGCTTTTCAGGCAAGAGAAGAAGATTCTGAAGAATCAGAATCTGAAGAAGAAGATGAACTGTCCTTGATCTCCAGAAGGCTAAATCAACTCTGGAAGAACAAGCAACGGAAGTTCAGAGGCGTCAGAAGTTCAAAGAAATTTGAACGTGGAGAATCTTCTGATGACAGAAGATCTGACAAGAAGAAGGCTGTCTGCTATGAGTGCAATGAGCCTGGACATTACAAGAATGAGTGTCCAAAACTTCTGAAAGAAAATCCCAAGAAGAAGTTTCATAAGAAGAAAGGTCTTATGGCAACCTGGGATGAGTCAGAAGATGATTCAGACTCTGAAGATGAGCAGGCTAACTGTGCGCTGATGGCGACAGAAGATGACGGATCAGAATCTACATCAGAATCAGATTCTGAAGAGGTATTTTCTGAACTTACTAGAGATGAGTTAGTTTCCAGTCTAACAGAACTTCTGGAATACAAGTCTCAGATTAGTCTCAAATACAAAAAGCTGAAAAAGCTATTTGAATTTGAAACTAAGAAGCTTGAGTTGGAAAATTCTGAATTAAAAGAAAAACTTTTAAAATTATCCAATAATGTTGGATCTCCTTCTGATTCAGAAAAATCCACTCCTAGTCTAAACCATATTCTGAAAGAATATGATTTAAGTTTCAGGAAGTTCTTATCTAGAAGTATTGGCAGAAGTTAGCTAGCTTCTATGATATATGCTGTGTCTGGAAACAAAAGAGTTGGCATTGGTTATGAGGGTGAAATCCCATACAAGCTTGAATCTGTAAATGATATGAAAATATCATACAAGCCTCTGTATAACCAATTTAAATTTGGCCACTCCCATGATATTAAGCACACATCACATGCACAAAATTTTCACATAACACACACTAAGAAGCATGTGACACAACCTAGGAAATATCATGAAACTCACATTAAGAATTATCATGCTGTTCCTCCTATTGCTTACAATGTTAAACCCAAGTTCAATCAGAACTTGAGAAAATCTAACAAGAAAGGACCCAAGAAAATGTGGGTACCTAAGGATAAGATTATTCCTATTGCAGATATCCTTGGCTGCAAAAAGGACAAAGCACAACATGTCATGGTACCTGGACTCTGGATGCTCACGACACATGACAGGAAGAAGGTCTATGTTCCAAGACCTGGTGCTTAAGTCTGGAGGAGAAGTCAAGTTTGGAGGAGATCAGAAGGGCAAGATAATTGGCTCTGGAACTATAAAGTCTGGTAACTCTCCTTCCATTTCAAATGTACTTCTTGTAGAAGGATTAACACATAACCTCTTATCTATCAGTCAATTGAGTGACAATGGTTATGATATAATCTTTAATCAAAAGTCTTGCAAGGCTGTAAATCAGAAGGATGGCTCAATCCTATTTACCGGCAAGAGGAAGAACAACATTTATAAGACAGATCTGCAAGATCTTATGAGTCAGAAGGTGACTTGTCTTATGTCTGTTTCTGAAGAGCAGTGGGTCTGGCACAGTAGATTAGGTCATGCTAGTTTGAGAAAGATTTCTCAGATTAACAAATTGGATCTTGTCAGAGGACTCCCTAATCTAAAATTCAAATCAGATGCTCTTTGTGAAGCATGTCAGAAGGGCAAGTTCTCCAAACCTGCATTCAAGTCCAAGAATGTTGTTTCTACCTCAAGGCCATTAGAACTCTTGCACATTGATCTGTTTGGCCCAGTAAAAACAGCATCTGTCAGAGGGAAGAAATATGGATTAGTCATTGTTGATGATTATAGCCGCTGGACATGGGTAAAGTTCTTGAAACACAAGGATGAGTCTCATTCAGTTTCTTTGAATTCTGCACTCAGATTCAATCTGAGAAAGAGTGTAAAATCATAAAGGTTAGAAGTGATCATGGTGGTGAATTTGAGAACAGATTCTTTGAAAAGTTCTTCAAAGAAAATTGTATTGCCCATGATTTCTCTTGTCCTAGAACTCCACAGCAAAATGGAGTTGTAGAACGAAAGAATAGGACTCTGCAAGAAATGGCCAGAACCATGATCAATGAAACCAATATGGCTAAACATTTCTGGGCAGAAGCAATAAACACTGCATGCTATATTCAGAATAGAATCTCTATCAGACCTATTCTAAATAAGACTCCTTATGAATTGTGGAAGAACAGAAAGCCCAACATTTCATATTTCCATCCTTTTGGATGTGTATGTTTTATTCTGAACACTAAATATCATCTTGGTAAATTTGATTCCAAAGCACAAAAATGTTTCCTTCTTGGATATTCTGAACGCTCAAAAGGCTACAGAGTATACAATACTGAAACATTGGTTGTAGAAGAATCAATCAATATCAGGTTTGATGATAAGCTTGGTTCTGAAAAACCAAAGTAGTTTGATAATTTTGCAGATTGTGATATTGATGTATCAGAAGTTGTTGAGCCAAGAAGCAACGCATCAGAAGCAGAGCTTCTCAGAAGCAAAGAATCTGAAGATCAAGTATCAGCTTCTCTGGAGAATCTAAGCATTTCTGAAGAACCATCTGTCAGAAGATCATCCAAACTCATTTCTGGTCATTCAGAAGATGTCATTCTTGGAAAGAAGGATGATCCAATCAGAACAAGAGCATTCCTTAAGAACAATGCAGACTGTCAATTAGGTCTTGTATCTTTGATCGAGCCAACTTCTGTTGATCATGCTCTAGAAGATCCAGACTGGATAATTGCTATGCAAGAAGAACTAAATCAGTTTACAAGGAATGATGTTTGGGATCTTGTTCCTAGACCAGATGGATTCAATATAATCGGTACAAAATGGGTCTTCAGAAACAAGCTCAGTGAGAAAGGTGAAGTGGTAAGGAACAAAGCCAGACTGGTGGCTCAGGGTTACAGTCAGCAAGAAGGGATTGACTATACAGAAACCTTTGCACCAGTGGCCAGGTTAGAATCTATTCGTCTATTAATTTCATTTGCCACTCAACATAACATCACTCTCTATCAGATGGATGTTAAGAGTGCCTTCTTAAATGGTTATATAGATGAAGAAGTTTATGTCCATCAACCTCCTGGTTTTGAAGACTCTATGTCTCCTAATCATGTTTTTAAACTAAAGAAATCGTTGTATGGATTGAAACAAGCTCCCAGAGCTTGGTATGAACGCTTAAGTTCTTTCCTTCTGGATAATGGTTTCACTAGAGGAAAAGTGGACACTACTCTCTTTTGTAAAACCTTTAAAAGGGATATTTTAATTTTCCAAATACATGTAGATGATATTATTTTTGGAACATCTAATGCTACACTTGGAAAGGAGTTTGCTGAGTCTATGCAGGCTGAGTTTGAAATGAGCATGATGGGAGAACTCAATTACTTCCTCGGAATACAAATAAATCAAACAACAGAAGGAACGTATGTTCACCAAACCAAGTATGTGAAGGAACTTCTGAAGAAGTTTAATCTTCTAGACTGCAAAGAAGCCAAAACTCCTATGCATCCAACATGCATCCTAGGTAAGGATGAGGTAAGTAAGAAGGTAGATCAGAAGTTATACAGAGGTATGATTGGATCTCTTCTATATTTGACTGCTTCTAGACCTGACATTCTGTTCAGTGTTTGTTTGTGTGCTAGATTCCAATCAGACCCTAAAGAATCTCATTTAACTGCTGTTAAGAGAATTCTAAGGTATCTGAAAGGTACTACTAATGTTGGCTTAGTTTACAGAAAATCTAAAGAATACAACTTAGTAGGATTCTGCGATGCTGACTATGCTGGAGACAGAATCGAAAGAAAGAGTACTTCAGGAAGTTGCCAATTTCTTGGAAGTCATTTGATCTCCTGGTATAGCAAGAAGCAAGCAACTATTGCTCTATCAACAACAGAAGCAGAATATGTCGCTGCTGCTGGTTGCAGTACACAGATGCTCTGGATGAAGAGTCAGCTAGAAGATTATCAGATATATGAGAGTAACATTCCTATATTCTGTGATAATACTTCTGCTATATGTTTATCTAAGAATCCTATTCTTCATTCAAAAGCTAAACATATTGAGATTAAACATCATTTCATAAGGGACTATGTTCAGAAGGATGTTCTATCTTTAAACTTTGTGGATACAGACCATCAATGGGCTGATATCTTTACAAAACCCCTGGCTGAAGATAGGTTTAAGTTCATTCTGAAGAACATCAGTATGGATTTATGCCCAGAATGAGAAGATGAGAAGTTCTTATGTATGAGTATCTTCTGAAATGAAAGTGGATTATTTTTTTTAATCAGAAGTTCTGATTAAAATCTTTTAGAAATTATGATTCGGTTATTACTAACGTTTCATTGTCTAAGTTGATTCAGAACCTCTTTTAAAGCAAAACAGCTGTAACGTTTTATCTCGGGATGGTAAACCTGTCTTTACTGTTCATGGATAAGCGCGCGTGCAGTTGAAGGGACGCCGACCATAGGTAACTGTGCTAGTCACCTCATTTGTCTTTATTATCTCTCCTCATGTCACGTAACATTAAATGCTATCCATCATTTGTTTCATTTTCTTTTAAATACTCTTCAAACGCTTCTCCTTCCCTCTTACATTTTCTCTATTGTACTTTTTCATTTTTTTTGTCTATTTAAATCCTCCGTTCCTTTGCATTCCTCATCAAGTTTTTCTCTCTCTCTTCTATTTCCTTTCTTGCTCAAACAAAGTTTTTTTTCCTTCTTTAAAAATTCCTCGTTCAAACCTAGCGTTCATCATGAATCCTTTCAACTCAATGAGAACGGATGGAAGGGTTACTCAGTTACCGGATGTGAAGCATATCTTGGGATGGCTCTCCAAGTCTCTTTCAAGACAGATCTCTTCTTCAATGCTGTTATCAACATTTATCCAAAGGAAGAAGACCTTCTTGAGTCACTGGAGCCCGTTTGCAACATTAGCTCCCTGTCTGTGAACTGTCCCTCACTTCCTCTCTGGTCTCTTGAATCTCTCCTACAGTGGAGGTTCTAGTCTGGAAAGACAAGAAGATCACAGGGATTCTTGATGGGTTGACACAGAATGTGTCTTGCTAGGGTTTTGTTTTTAATTTTTGTAGTCATTTCCTCTTGGGATGACTTTTTATGTATTTGCTAGGAATGTTTCTCATCTTGTTAAACATAAGAACCTTTGTAAAATCTTTTGATTATCAATGAAAAGTTTCTTTGTTTTTTACATTCCAGTGATTTTATTTGTCGTTTTATACATCTGAATCTTTTGGAATATTCTTTTTGATGTTATGACAAAAAGGGGGAGAAGATAAATGATAAATGATTTGATTAATCTATCAGTTGCTGGGTAAAACTCCCACACATTTTACTAACAAGAACTGCAAGTTCTATATGGTTTAAGTGTTTTGCAGGTATAAAGGAGTGAAGAAAATCTTCAAAGCAAACACAAGAAGCAAAACCATAAGAAGCGTTATTCTGTAAAAAGAATAAGCTTATGGAAACTGAAGCAAGCTGAGTGCTGTCAAGCTTCAGAATCAGAAGCACTGATAATAGAATTTGATCCAAAATTTGTCTATTTGCTTTGACAAAATTCTATTTGCTCTGATACATTATTTTAGCCTATATGGCTCTGATACATATCATGTGTTCTAATATACATTTTATGTTCTGACTCGTTCATGCTGACTTTTGTCGTTTAGTTTTTTGTTCTGTAACATTTCAGGATGTAGAGATGTTCTGATGACGCTCTGGTACATTCAACAATGTTCTGATACAAATCTAGCATGAAGTGATGTTGGTAGAAATTCAAAGCTCTGAAGCTATCCGAGGGAAGCAGAAATCAGAAGTTGTGAATGTTCTAAAGATCCAGAAAACTCAAGTTCTGAAGCTGTCCTAAATGGAAGCAGAAATCAGAAGCTGTGAATGTTCTGAAGATCAAAGAAATTCAAGTTCTGAAGCTGTCCTAGATGGAAGCAGGAATCAGAAGTTGTGAATGTTCTGAAGATCAAAGAAATTCAAGTTCTGAAGCTATCCTAAATGGAAGCAGGAATCAGAAGCTGTGAGTGTTCTAAGGATCTAAAGAAATTCAAGTTCTGAAGCTGTCCAATGGAAGCAGAAGTCAGAAGCTATGAATTCTCTGAAGACAGAAGCTTATGTGATCGTCTCTACCGAAATAATCAGGGAAGTCTTTTATTAAAGTTCTTCGAGTATTTATTTCAGGGGGAGATTATTTATCTCAGGGGGAGATTGTTAATCTCAGGGGGAGACATATTCACATGCTTATGCTATAGCTGTGTAATTTGTCTTTTGCCGTCTGCTCTTTCTGATCGCAAATTCATATCATTTATATATGTTTTTGTCATCATCAAAAAGGGGGAGATTGTTAGAACAAGATTTGTTCTGATCAATTATCTTAGTTTTGATGATAACAATAATATGAATTTTGTTTAAGATAATATGGTACTCTAATCAAATGCAATTTCCTTTTCAGGAAATATATATAAAGAGTATGCATAATTCAGCGCTCAGAAGCTTTGTCTCAGAAGGTTCAGCATGCAACATCAGAACATGGTCTGGCAAGACATCAGAAGATGGTCGAAGCAGTATCAAAACATGGGTCTATGTAAGCATCAGAAGAACATGAGATCAGAAGCACTGAAGTTCTGATGGTATCACGCTCAGAAGCACTTCAAGGTCAGAAGATCAGAAGATGCTTTGCACCAAGCTGTTTGACTCTGATGATATTCAAACGTTGTATTCACAAACATCAGATCAGAAGAAAGTACAAGTGGCAGGCTACGCTGACTGACAAAAGGAACGTTAGAAGCTATTAAAGGCAACGTCAGTAGACACAGCGTGAACAAGGCTCGAGGTAGTTGACAAAAGCGTATAACATTAAATGCGATGCTGTACGGAACACGCAAAGCATTAAATGCACTCAACGGTCATCTTCTCAAACGCCTATAAATATGAAGTTCTGATGAGAAGCAAGGTTAACGATCCTGAACAAAACAACTCATTTTAACTTGCTGAAACTCTGTTCAAACTCAAAGCTCAGAATCTTCATCTTCATCAAAGCTCACTACATTGCTGTTGTAATATATTAGTGAGATTAAGCTTAAACGTTAAGAGAAAAATCACTGTTGTGATTATAGCTTTTAAGAAGCATTGTAAAACTCTTATTTGATTACATTAATTTGTAAGTAACTAGAGTGATCAAGTGTTGATCAGGATACTCTAGGAAGTCTTAGCTTGTGTCTAAGCAGTTGTAACTAGAGTGATCAAGTGTTGATCAGAATACTCTAGGAAGTCTTAGCTTGTGTCTAAGCAGTTGTAATTAGAGTGATCACGTGGTGGTCAGGATACTCTAAGAAAGTCTTAGCTTGTGTCTAAGCAGTTGTTCCTGGAGTGATCAGGTTGTGATCAGGATACTCTAGAAGACTTAGTTGCGGACTAAGTGGAGAACCATTGTAATCCGTGCGATTAGTGGATTAAATCCTCGGTTGAGGTAAATCATCTCTGCGGGGGTGGACTGGAGTAGTTTAGTTAACAACGAACCAGGATAAAAATAACTGTGCAATTTATTTTTATCTGTCAAGTTTTTAAAGCTACACTTATTCAAACCCCCCCCCTTTCTAAGTGTTTTTCTATCCTTCATTTCTAACTTCCACCACGAAGATCCACGTTCCCCATTCATATTTTGTTTCCCTCCAAAAACCTTACTTGCGTGTTTTTGGGCTGCTTGTGTAGACTTGGGCTTTTGGCATTTCCATTCCCAATTAACTTCTAATGGAACCTCTCTGTGTCTACTGAAGCTAAGATCGACTCAAGTAATTTTCCTTCAAAAGAAAACCCTTTGGGTTTCTCTCCCTTGGATGGATTTAAGCCTTCGTCGAAAATCCTAGCCAACAGCATCCATAGGAGCTTTAAGGATCATAACCTTGTTTGCATCCATAACGCGTAGCGCCTTGTTCTTCATACAAATCTTGTAACCTTTCAAATAATTAGCCAATGCTTATAAGGTTACACTTGATTTCAGAAATATACAACACATCCTTTATCAAAGAGTGTTTACCATCCCTTATCTCGACCGATACATCACCGATCCTTTTTGCCACTAGAGACGTGTCATCCACAAACTACACTTTGTTCTTTGTGGCACGATTTATTTTAACAAACCAATTCGTCTTCCTCGTCATATGCATAGAAAATCCGGAGTACAAATACCATTCCTCACTGCACTGGACTGCTTTTTTTGCAGTCACCATTACATTTTATTTTTCCTGTAATTGGTTACAACTTTTACGTAACCAGTTACAAGAGGTTTCTGTAGTGTTTCCAAACATATTGTTATTGCTCTCCCGCAACCTACTACTACGTCATTCTTATCTTGATCGAGTGTGTTTTCTTCATCAAACTCTTATCTTGCAATCTTGACTTCATTGACTTGAGGTTCCTTCTTTGCATCAATGATGGGTAGGTTTGTAGGGATTCTTTCATCGGAGACAGAATTCATGTTGCACATGTGGTGTTTGGTGGGTCGAACTAGGCTCTTAATGCCAAATGTTATAACTTGAAATCACAAGGTTGGTAAAAATGGAGTAATTGAATGTGGAGAGGGAGAGGGTGAGAGAGAGAGATAGAGAGAGAGAGAGAGAGAGAGAGAGAGAGAGTAGTTATATCTTAAATCAGATATTAACTTCCTTCTTTCATGCATGTGATATGGCTGAAAGGACGCGACACTAGTCAAGTATTGTTCCTACCAAAAATCGAACTCAATATTCTTCGAACCTTCGTTCCTTTAAGAGGAGCTTGTTTACCACTCCAGCCTAAGTGGTTGGTTGAAGTTTTAATTTTACATGTAACAAATATCTTCTAAAATATTGATTTTCGAATAAATTTCAAGATTAAAATAATAAATATATCATATAAAATTGACATGATTTTGAGTTTTTGTTAGTGACTCCCGTTACTGTTCCGCATCCTCCGTCTCAGAAAATATTTAAGATAGTTACACACAAATTTAAAAATAATAATTAAGTAAATAAATGTAATAATTTTATAAAATTACTCTTAATTATTATTGGCTGTTATACATTTATTGTCTGGTTTAATAATTTAAAAGGAGTGTAGATAGTATTTATTAAGATAAATTTACAAAAATTAATTAATGTTGAATACAAAAAATAAAAAAGACTCTTATTTTAGAACAAATGTTTTGAATTAGAAAGGCACTTATAACTGAATTCAAAAAAAAAAAAGAAAAAAAAAGAAAGGCACTTATAACTCTATCACCCAAAAAAAAGACACATATGATATGTTTGACTTTAAGGCGTTTTGTCAAATGTCATGATGGTGCATTTTATTAATAATTATCACACAATGATATGTTTGACCTAAAGTTGGAGAATTGGTCGATTTGGATTGATATCGGATCCAAAGCTTAAATTCGACGTAAATTACAGTTTCATTTTAAAAATTCAATTTCAACAGATGAAATTTCAGTTTTCAGTGAATTCGGTTACATCCGATTGACGGGTAAATCGGACGGGTTTAATCGTTTTAATATTTATTAGGCTAAACCCATAAAAGAGGTCCATTTTTTATAAAATTCACAAACACTCAGTTTTTATTAAATAAAAAAAACATAAATAAACATATTAGAATAGCTCAAAAAAGAATTATTTTTTATTATTGAAAAAAATTATTACAATGTGATAATATTTTTAATATTATTTAAGAATTAATTTGATCATTATCATTCTATAAATCACAAACTAAATAATCCTCAAAATTTCATATTATATGTTCTTCTATTCTTGTTAATACATAATGTCACCATAAGATTAAAAACATGATAATAACCCTATTTTTATAAGGGTCAATCTTATAGTAGTAAAAAATAATTATTAGTTGAGTTTGATCGCGTTCGGTTTTTGACAGACTCAAAATTATCTCCCGAGTCCAACCAAAACAATCATATGTTATCCAAATTAAACAATTAGATCAACCCGACATCCAACCTAACCCTATCCGTTTGCACAAAACAAACAAAAGTCGATTTCAATCAAATAGTTCAAATTTGTCCATCCTAATTTGACACTTCTTGGAACTTCGAACATGTACCGAGGGAAGTTACTTCTTTTTTATATTAACACAATTCAAAATTCATTTGTTGTTTCACCAATTTACTTAACTTCCTTTGTTATATGTCTCGCGTGCTATCATTTTTCGTTTTCTTCCCTTAGAAGATACTTATGTCTCTTGCTATATCTTCTTCTATTTGTTAACAATCAACACTTCTCTCTTCTTTTTCTATTACGTGTCTCTTGTCTTTTCTCATACTCTCTCACCCATTGAATCGATCAATTTGTGTAGGCAAAATCAAGTTTTCTCTCTATTATTTTTACTGAAATTCAAGGATGATGATTAAAATAGATCATTTTAATAAAAGAGTTTAAAAGTAGAGTTTAAAAGTAGTTAGTGACCGTGTAAACTAACTTTTCACATACAATCAATCAAAATTCTTACACTTGCCATATCATATTAAGTTTTTTAAATTAAAATTATGTTTTAGTTGGATACATGGTTGTGATTGATTGACAGTGTTTGTCAGTGCATGTATTTTTTCTCTTAATAAAATTAAGAGATCACTATGCTTTTTTTAGTTAAGAACCTAACATAATTCCCAATTCCCAAATTATTATAAAAGATATAAAACAAAGTGATTTCGCCCTTTTCTTTTATCTACTGGAGTATTAGTTACCCACTATAAGTTTATTCACTACAGTTGTTTTATCTAGATTAACTTGTAGGCATCCCACTAAGCTCAGCCACCTTAACAAATTCATAATGACTATTCCCTCAGCTCCACTAGAAAAATGCTTTGGTTTGAAAATTATAATTAAAAATGATAAAATAAAATTACTGTACTCTCTAAAATGAGACTGCTCACTTTAGAGAAGATGAATCAAAAATACTTTAATTACAAATTTTTTTATGAGAAAGGTTTATCTTTTCTCTAACCTGTACCATTTGAAGACACGCCTCTTTTGGGTTTAACGATTAACGATGGTTCTAAACCCAACTGAAAATGAGGCTATAAGCAAACAAAAAAAAAACAGGAAACTTCACTGAGCTATTAACAATGTGAATCGGTCTTATTTCCATTCTACCCACTAGGTGCCATTTATACAACTTGATTGTTAAGTCATAATTAGGGCTGGAAATGAGTCGAGTCGAACTCGCCTCAGCTCAGTTTGACTCGTTAGGAGTTGGCCGAGTTCGAGTTCAATACGAACTTTTTTTCAGCTCAAACTCGACTCATTAAGAATTGACCGAGTTTTAGTTCGAGTTTATCTCGAACTTTTTTTTCCAGGTCAAACTCGACTTATCAGAAGTTCGCGAACATCTCGATTCAACTCGCTAGATTCATAATTAGGAGCATATCAAGTGAGAGCATTTTAAAATGAGAGATGAGAAGCATAAATATTAACCATTGAATTCATCAAGAGAGAGAAATTAATAGTCATATTAATGTATTAACATTCTCTCTCCTGATGAATTCAATAATTAATATTTATTCCTCTTATCTCTCATTTTAAAAAGCTCTCACTTGATATGCTCCTATATATATATATATATATATATATATATATATATATATATATATATATATATATATATATATATATATATATATATATATATATATATATACTATGCTCCTATATATATATATATATATATATATATATATATATATATATATAGGAGCATAGTATATATATATATATATATATATATATATATATATATATATATATATATATATATATATATATATATATATATATATATATATATATATATATATATATATATATATACTATGCTCCTATATATATATATATATATATATATATATATATATATATATATATATATATATATATATATATATATATATATATATATATATATATATATATATATATATATATATATATATATATATATATATATAGGAGCATATATATATATATACTATGCTCCTATATATATATATATATATATATATATATATATATATATATATATATATATATATATATATATATATATATATATATATATATACTATGCTCCTATATATATATATATATATATATATATATATATATATATATATAGGAGCATAGTATATATATATATATATATATATATATATATATATATATATATATATATATATATATATATATATATATATATATATATATATACACTAGTACTTAGACCCGTGCGAGGCACGGGTAAAATATTTTTTAGATAAAAAAAATTATTTTAAAAACACTTATAATTTACAAATTTTAATTATAGTAAGATATAAAATGTTATTGCTATTAATAGTATATATAAAAAAGTTTGTTTAACTAAATTTTTTGTAAATTATAAAATAATTTGGCCATTTCTAATTTATTAATCAAAAGATAAAAGGGGAAATGGCGCTCAGGGTTCTAAAAAGACTGATTATGATTTTATTATTTATTTTTAAAGGAAAACTAAATCCAAAGCTATTATTATTTATTAATCAATAATTAAAATTTATCAACTAAATTAAATTAAATGAATAACAAATAAAATAAAAACTAATCCTATAAAAAGGGAAGGAGCGCCTCATTCCTTCAAATCTTTTTTTAAAAATTTTTTAAACTAAATTTAAATTTTATTTAATAAAAACAACAAATAATCTAAAAAGAATTTTATTTTATTTTATTTCAAAATAATGAAAAACAAACTTAACAAAAAAAACAAACAACAGTCCATGGTAAAAAAGAATTATTTTATCTAATTATTATTTAATTAATGAATATTCACAACTAAATAAAAATTAAATTAAAATAAAAACGAAAAACAAAAAAAAATCTGCAAAATATAAAAGAGAACCCTACATGACTTCATTTTTAATTAAGATCTTAATTAATTAGTTTAAAAAACAAAGACCAATTAAAAAACAAAGACCAAATCAAAAGCCACATTTGTTATTTTATTAAATTATAACCATTTCCTAGTTTTATTTTTTTATATAAGTATTATATTATCAAGCAGTAGGATTATTAGTATTATTGTTTGTTATTATTTACTATTGTCTTTACAAAAAATACATTATTTGATAGTTGCTTAATCAACCTAGGTAATTGGTGTATGCAATAATGATATTAGTTGTGTGTTGAAATGAAGAGAGATTGTATTTTAAATGAAGAGAGATTGTGTGAGTTATATTTTGGAAAAATTAAAATGGTAAAAACAAACAAAATACTCGTAGACAGGTAAAATATGCGTATTCACCAATCATAATTATCTAATGTTTTTTCATAAATTAATAAAATAAATCATGCTTAATTGACTAAATCAATTTTCATAGAAACAAAATGATATTGTCATCTTCAAATTTAATTTCATCATTTATAAACTTATGGTATTGTTTTTTTCTTGTTCATATTAAAATACAACATAAAGTATTAATTTATCTTTAGTTTATAACTTCAACTCATTTGGACATTTTAGGTCTTTTACGAATAATATATTTATTTTATAGTAAAATAGAACAATTTTAAAATATATACTCTATTTTATTTGAATTGCATATGCCTAAAATTAAAATAAAATATATCGTCAGTATTATATAATTTATTTTAATATTTTACGAATAAGGCAATTAATTCTAATAGAAATAAAATATACACTCTCTTATCTTATAATAATTACCCATAATATTTTCACATATTTTTTTTAAAAATAAATAAATTTTTTTTTCAATTTTTAAGTCTTTTACCAATAATAATATAGTTATTTTATAATCAACAATATAATTATTTATTAAAAATATATTATTTTATAATCATGTTGTCAAATTATTTATTAAAGAATATAATTTGTTATTTTTTTTTGTAAGTTACCAAAAAAAACCATTTAGTCTTTAACTATATAATTTCAATTAAGAAATTAAAACCATGTTTAAAGTTGATCGATATGAAAAAAAATAAATAAGATCTTATTTTAAAGATGACCTACATGGAAATAATTATGATTTTTTGGGTAAAAATAAAAGCATTAATTTTTTTAAAGAAAAAGTTCTATACTATTATAATGATTCAATATGTAATTAAATTATTAATTTTCTACATATATTTTTTATTTCATTTTTTAATTATTATTCTCTAGATATGATATTTGATGGTGAATATTTTAATAATATTTTAATAATATTAAATTATGAGTAAACATAATAAATAAGAGATCAATTTGATTATGTCTTTAGTTAAATAAAATTCTATATATGATCCATTATATTCTAATCAATTGATGGTTTTATTATATATTAATTATTAGCTGATTTATTTATTATAAGTTCATAATAATTTATTTCTTTTTCATAAACGGAATCAATTTTATTAGTTCGTCTCTCTAATTCTCCACTTAATTTGATTTCTGATTTATTCCTAATTTAAACTATCACCTGATTATTTTGATATAACAAAAAAATGCAATATATAGAAATATATATTATATATTTGCATAATATTTACTATATTTATATTTATATGATTATATATACATATAAAATATTGTTTATACTTGATACTTGATATAATCGACAGTCAAATTGGCAATAATATTTGTAGTGAATAATATATTATTAGAAGATAAAGATATAATATATTTTACAATGTTAATATGATTGTAATAAAAAAATGAATTATGGTTATCCAAAAGCAATTAAGTAATAACAGATAGTTTGGGAATTCTAATTTTTTTCCACAATTTATATAACAAGAAATTAAGATCCCATTGCAAAACACAGCGCAATTTGAAATTGTCTTCTCTAAAATTTAAATGGAAAGCTTAAGTTTTCTTTCCTATTATTCATGCATGATGAGTATTACTTGATACGCACTTTCTTTCCTATTATTCATGCATGATAAGTATTGCTTGATACACACATTTTAAATTTATAAATATCTATACAATTATGTACAGTATAAACCATCTTAATGAATACCAAAAAAATAAAAATATCCTCAAACAATTGTTTAGAAGTATATCTAAGTTTGTTTCACTCCACTGTTACAAATGTAACACTAATCAATAAAATGCAGCAGTACAATAACTTTTGGGCTAATACCTGAATTTTTCAGATTCAAATAAAAAAAATCTACTGCAGCAAACACAAATGACAAATAAGTTAAGTTGCAACATTTTGAAATTTTGAAAGACAATAATTTCCATTGCAAAATTACCACAATATCAAATGGAATGCAATAAAACCTTCCTGTCATAAAACATCAACCAACCAAAATCAAAATTTCCTCTCAAACAACCTTCAATCAAACAACAAACGTGTGCACAAAACTGTCCCAACAATCACGACATCATTCATATGAACCTTCCATTAACAATAATTATAACACTAACCATTATCTTGTAAATTCAAAAATCAACAATTTTTTAGGCAAATATAACATAAATCACAACCAGTGAAAGAAAGAATCAAGAACATAAGAAGCAAATCCACACTTGAATCTGACACCACATATCGCCAAATTTGATCCTACCCTTGCGTTTTAGGAACACCACGGACCACTACTCAGAGCCGCAACTGGACTCTCTCAAGAGTCGCTACCTCATCACAACAACCACGACGCGCCTACCGCAAGCCGCCTCGACATCCACCTCCAACCCTCACGACACCACCGTCGTTTGCCCTCCATACGGTAATTTCTTATGTGTTTTAATTGTTTGTGTTGTTCTTCTTTTGTTTGTCGGCATGATGAGAGGAAAAGAAAAGAGGAATCTTAATTTTGATAGAAAGCAGTGTGAAATGGGAGAAGAAATTGTATGAAATGGGAGAAGAAATTGTTGCTATTTATATAATTGAAATTATCATAAATCAACATAAATCAATTATCTGGGAAACATAAAGCATTGATGAGCAGCAAAATTCCCATGGATGATATGAATTTGAAATCAGGGTTTGGAAAAAGGAAAAAATTGAATTGGCACTGAAGATAGGTTTAGTGTTATGGAAGAGGAAAAATTAATTGGTTGAGGGAAGAAAAAGTCTGCAAATTGTTTGTATTTCAATATCAATTTCTTTGGTCTTCCCCATATCCTTCCATATAAAAAGTAATTATTTTGTACGTGTATCAAGAATCCCTCTCTATCCTTCAATTAATAAATAAAATAAAAAACTTAATGTAAATAATCAATAAACAATTCATTATTTTTTAAATAAAAAATTTCCTTTTTTAGAAAGTTTGTAAAACATGAGAATTGATGTGAGCATGACACTTGTCAAAATTGCCCAAAAACTCATCTTGCTTTATTATTATGTATGATATATATATATATATATATATATATATATATATATATATATATATATATATATATATATATATATATATATATATATATATGGGTTAATGAACTTTTTGGTCCCTCTAAATATTGCAGATTTTGTTTTTAATCCCTCCAAAATTTTCCTTTAAGAAATCGTCCCTTCAAAAATTTTCGTCTAAACTATTGGTCCCTAACGTCAAATTTGCTAGAAATTAGCTACGACTTTAGCCACCGATTAGCTACGAAATTTGACGTTAGGGACCAATAGTTCGAAAGAAAAATTTTGAAGGGACGATTTCTTAAAGGAAAATTTTAGAGGGACTAAAAACAAAATCTGCAATATTTAAAGGGACGAAAAAGTTCATTAACCCTATATATATATATATATATATATATATATATATATATATATATATATATATATATATATATATATATATATATATATAACATTTTAAATTAATATTTTTTTAAATAAAAAATATAGAAATAAAATTAAAATTATAAAATTGAAATTCTTACGGTGATAATTTTATTTGTATGATTATTTGTAGAAATATTTTGCTCACTAGAGAATATAAATTATCAATTAAAATTGTTAGATTAAAATAAAATATAATAGTAAGATTTAGAGCAAATATTTAAACATACTCTTAAAGACAATATAATATATCTCATATATAATCGAGTTGACTCATGAACCTAACGAGTCGAACTCTGTATAGTTCAAGTTCGGCTCATTTAGTTAACGAACTTAGTTTTTAGCTCATACTCAGCTCATTTGGTTCATGAACCTAGTTCAACGATTTAATTTTCGAGTCGAGTTTCGAATTATTTTCGAGTTAGTTTGGTTCATTGTCAGCCCTAGTCATAACACTGGATTCTCTTTTTGAATCTTGATGGAGACAAAAGTGAAAAAACTGCCATAGTTGATGTCAATATACATCATGAATAATTAATATAAATGGATTTCTGGGTTAGGCAAGTCTATATATAGTTGATGGTGTCTCATTTTTCAGTGGAAGTTTATTAAAATACCTTTTAGTGAAAGCAACAATTTATTATGACTTATAGAGTAGAGTAGGAATGAAAAACTGTAGTAAGATAGGCAGAATCAAACCATACTACATGAAGGGTTAATTACACCGATTGGCATGTCAGATACAGTTCACCTTAGTAAAATATAGATTCACAAGGACTGGATCAAGCAAAATAAATAAAACATTTTGATATACAAATGTACACGCCATCATTCTAGGTTCTCGCAAATATTTAGAAAGTAAAGGGTGGGAAGATGATACAGTAAGAATACACGTAAATCACAACAGAATGGAACAAATCAAATCAACAAAAGAACCTAAGGAAGTTAGAAAAACTTATCATACTGGCTAGTGAGTGAACTTCTCAGATTTGAATAAAGGCCATAGAGTGAATATTGGCGAAGGTTTTTCACTTCATACCAAGAGTTGAGAGCTGATAGGTGTTTATCAGTGCCAGAGAATGCCAATTGTATACCTAAGCTGCAATCCACAAGTCCTCCATGGCTCTTGCAACTAGATGTTTGTAGCGCACAATCCTGATTGTTAAGACAGACAGCTTTTGAATTTTTTGGGCATTTAGCACACCCGTCTCTTTTCCAATACAAATTTTGCAGTCTGCCCTTCGTAAACTCAAGAACCTGCAGGGATAAGATTTCAATTGGTTCTTAGTAAGGATTACACTTGCAACTATGAGAATTCAAAAAGAACCCACAATTATTGAAAATTATTTTTAAAAAGAGGAAAATAATCTACTTACAAGAGTAAAACTGGTTACAGTATACGAGCCATTTGCAACAAAAGCAGGAGGGGACCTTGCTGCATATTTCCGACCAGCAAATGCAACCATATAGCCATACGAGTCCTGGAACAATGACAAACATAGATTCCCTCACGAATTAATCAACAAAGAAACAAAAAAGTAAAAATTAACCAGACTGGTAATGATATTAAGCAGCTATAAGGCAAGCATTAAGAAACTAACAGGCTCAATTAGGGAACTACACAATTTGCACTTTTTTGGTTTAAAAATTAAGGCAATGCCTCTTCTAGCAAGATAAGTATGGGAATATAGAAAACAATAATAAGAATTTAAAATGGAGTTAGATAAAGATTATGGTCTTCATATTTCTCTCAAAAATCAATTTTATCAGACTTTCATGTCTCCAAAACTCGTATTGTAAATTAGTCAATGTTGTTGATATCAAATAGCGTTGCGTAGCACCGATCCCTTAAAATGCTATACTGAATAGTGAAATAGGCGAATAGCTGCTACTGCAAAGACTAAAACTCAATGTCCAAAGTAACCATAAATATTCGGAAATAGAAAAATACACAATTAAAGAGACATTTAGAATTTGAGTTTGATCTAACTCATCCTTACAAAACGGCTTGTATCGTAAATTAGTCTGTGTTAATCTCAAATAGTATTGTGTAGCACCGACCCCCCTAAAATGCTATATCGGATAGCAAAATAGCCACTACTACAAAGATACACGGAAATACTCGGAAATAGAAAAATACACGGATTAAATGGACTCATAGAATTTGAGTTTGACCTAACTCTCTCCTACAAAACGGACTTATATGGTAAAGGGTGTCTCTATATAAATTTTTTTAGGCTCTATCTTAAACAATGTGGGACATGGGTTTTTCCTATTATACCCTCTCGCACCCAACACTATTGGGTTTGGTGCGTGGAAATAAACAGTGGGTGGCCAAAATTGTGGATATGTAGACTTGGTTTTTCCTATACAACCCCTCACACCAAACCCTATTAGGTTCGGCGCGTGGATAAAAACAGTGGGTGGTCCGAATTTTGGATATGTGGACTTGGTTTTCTCAATACACTCTTCACATGCCAAACACTGTTGGGCTTGGTGCGTGGATATAAATGGTGGGTGACCCGATTGTAAGGTTATGATACCATCTTAGAATTTAAGCTTCGCCTAACTCATCCTTATAAAACCGGCTTGTAAGGTAATGAGTGTCGCAATATATAAAGTCTTTTTAGATTCTAGTTTTAACCGATGTGGGACATGGGGTTTTCCCAATAGAGACCATCATGTTAAATAATTAAAGAGCCTAAAGTATAGTGCAATAAAACTTAAGCAGAAAAGAACATCACAGAACTAAACAAAAACTAGGATGAACAAAAGACAGTTTGTGAGCAAGAACATAACAAAATGAAGAAAAGAACATTACTCTATAAAAGGGTTTGGATTGAAATTTAAAAAAAAAAAAAAAAGAAGAATTGAAGGATTCTATTCCCGTGACCCTAATAGCATACATGATAGCGGTTTGAGACCGCTAACTGCTATTGCTGACGGTGGCTCACAAGCCAAAAGCGTTACTGCCCCATTGCATGGCATCTATAATGGTTAATGCCCAGAGCCCAATGCTCCATCAGAGTGCTAGGTTGCTCTCTGCCTTACATAAACCAGAAAATACATTCCATGACCTCCTAAGCTTATTTTCTTAACTAAACACAAGACATACATATCCAACCCAATCTCAAATAACTGCTCCCCCGTTACATTAATTAACTGCCCCCCTTGTTCTATTCTCTGTCTTAAACCTCCTCTTATACACACTTCACAATTTCGGTAAGGTAACCGCATCAAAACTAACATCCCTATCAGCTTCACTTTCATTCATCCCACTTTTTATGTTGTATAATGCAGAAGCGAAGTAATTTCACTTCCAAACTCTCCATCTCCCCATTATCTAGTAAATACCTCGCAGTGATCATAACAACCCAAAGTACAGTAAAATTAGGGTTTCATGGGATTAGCATTTGGCAACAGCACTAATAGACTATACCCTAATTGAATTCAATTAACCCCAACAAAAACCAGAAACCCTAAAAAATCAAACAAAATCCACTACCAAAACTGAAATTCATAAACAGAACAGAGAACTAACCGCAACGAACGATGAAGAATTAACCGTCAGGAGCGAGATCTCATCAACCTTAGGTCTAAACAACGAGATCTGAGAGTTCGAATTGGAGAGCGAGAGTCTACTATCGCAGGGCGATAACTGAAGACTGTTATTGTTATTGTAGAAGAACTTCTCCTTTGGGGCGAACGCGAGTCCGAACGTGAAACCGTCTGATCTCTGCACGCGTGTGTCCGTGCACGGAGAGAATACTTTGTTTGTGTCGCCGGCGTATGCCGGCAATGCCGCCGCCAGAAATGCCATGGCGATTGCGGTAGTTAGTGCGCTGATAACCGCCATGGAAGAAGGTTCTGGAGGTTTTGGACGAGGCAACACGGAGTTGGTGATTACAGTGCGAAACTGCTGATTCGGTTTTCTTGTGTTAGAACTTAGTTCTAGTGTTCGTTTGATCGAAAAGTTAATGCGGTTTACTTGAAGTTTGGTTACGTTGCGTTTCGACTTAAACGACTTCCTCGTTCAAATTTAAATTTTTTTTTTTAATTTTAAAATTTTTTTTATTTTTGTGAAAAAAATTAAATAACTATTTCGATAAGTTATAATTTAATTTTCTAAGACAGAAAATATAAATACACCTTATAATTTTTTTTAATAAGCAATTTGTATCTAGCGGATTTCAAACCTGAGACGTAATAATATCTATCGCTTACAATATGCCATTAAACTAAAATATTAAAATTCAAATAATCTATAATCCTTTCTCATCTAAAAATTTTAATTTTTTTTAATTAATTCAACAAGTAATTGATTTTGTTTAATTTATTCAACAATTAATATATCTAATCTTTATAAAATTCAAATATATTAATTATTAAATAAATTAAAAATATAAATTTACTATGATAGTGATAAAAGACTGTATTTTATAGTTATTAAAACTAAAATTTTCGCTAGAAATAAAAATAATCACTTTAAATAATAAAAAGTTTGTGTAAATTTAAATAAAGGATAATGATATATGTAGCGAAAAGTTTTATCCCGAGAGCATCACGGCATCTGATGTATATGTATGGTAGTATCTTTTTATTTTCATTAATTCATGTATTCGTTAAATGTCACACAAATAGTGGTGCATATATGGTGGGGAATTTTTTCCCCCAATGCCACAGCTGTGAAAACAATTTTCCCCAATGTCACAGTTTGTAAAAAAATTTCCATTATGCCACGGACTTGAACCATGTCACCAAATGGTTCGGCGTAAGGGCCCACATATTTTGCTCATTGGGTCATTCCGATAAATGGAGTGGCGGAAGCCCATTTTAATTTTTTCGTTTTTTATTTAAATGATTTTTGTTTTATATATTTATAATTTATAAGTCCAATAAATATTTTTAATTGAATAAATATTAGTTTTAACTAATTTTAAATAATATGATAGTCAGCTAGAAAAGGCATATGTGTCATACTGCCCGCCTCTTTCCGTTGAAATGGCCACTAACGATCACCACTTTGATTCATCCTCCAAGTTATTAAGCCATAGTTTTCTTATTCTCAAATCAATGTCATTTTTTGAGATGAACAAGATAAAGATTTAGAAAATGATCTCGAAAGTGAATTTGACAACGAGTTTCTCTATTATGGATTGGAAGTTCCCTTCCAAAAGAATCAGACAGGTACCACCGAAAAATGTGTATGCCCCAGTTTAATACTCCTTGACCTGTTGAAGAAACATAAGAAGATCGTCTCAGTGTTACAAAGAAAAGGATCGATAAATCAAGATCTACCAATCCATTTCCACCAGCAGTCAACACCAATGACAAGTCTGAAATGGTTATGCCAGAATTCTTAGTGCATAAAGGAGTTCGCCACTATTGGACGACTGTTGAAGTTCCGACCGTTGTTCACATTTCAAAGTAAAAAAATGCTGCCGTTATTTTGACCTCTCACTTAGCCCAAAGCGAAGAGATGTTTGAAAGGGCTTTGCATGTACTGTCTAAATATGTCCTCTTTTCTTTGCCCGAAGCAAAAGAGCTTTGTTTATAGGGCCTTTGTTTCAAGAAGTGACAGATGATAGATAAAAAAATGTCATTTTGTTCCTCACATTTTCATTTTTCTTTTCTTTTCGGAAATTGGTAATCCTAAAAAACCCTTAAAATAATTTTTAAAAAAAAACACTCTCAATTAACTGCATACACCAGTCATTCCTTCGTTGTCTAAATAAAATCTATAGCAATCATATGCAAATTAATCATTAAAAAACCCATTGAAAAGCACGATCCCATGCCTTCTCCCAATTTTAAGTTCCTAGTATTCGAAGCTGGAGAAGAAGAAGACGAGAAAATATCAGAAGAAATCTCTCGACTACTCCAACTAAGGGAAGAAGCCATTGATTTAACAATCAAGAACCTAGATGTATACGGAGACTCCGCTTTGGTTTTTAATCAGATCAAAGGAGAGTGGGACACACACCAATCTGGGTTGATTCCTTACAAAGACTATGCAAGAAGGTTGTTACCATTCTTCGACAAAGTGGACTTTCATCACATTCCCCGTGAAGAAAACAACATGGCTTATGCATTAGCTACACTCTCTTCCATGATTGTTGTGAATCGTTGGAACGACGTCCCTACAATTTCTGTTATGCGCCTTGATAGGCCCGCTCGTATCTTTGCCATAGAAGCAATCATCTAAAATAAGCTGTGGTATCTCGACATCAAAAGTTTTCTAGAAAAGCAAGAATACCCTCTTAGGGCATCAAAGAAAGACAAAAAGACTTTGAGGAAGTTAGCAAGCAGATTCTTTTCTAAATGAAAATGTGTTATACAAGAGAAATTTCGACGTGTTCCTACTCAGATGCAGCGACAGAAACGAAGCAGACACACTAATGAAAGAAATACATAAAGGTTCCTCTGGTACTCACACCAATGGATATACAATGAAAAGGAAAATATTGAGAGCGGTTTATTATTGGCTGACAATGGAATCAGATTGCTGCAAATATGCAAAGAGATGCCACAAATGTCAAATCTATGCTGTTAGGATTCATGTACCGCTGACTCTTCTTAACATTCTTTCTTCCCCCATGGCCTTTCTCTATGTGGAGAATCGACATGATTGGTATGATTGAACCAAAAGCTTCAAATGGACATCGTTTCATCTTGGTAGCCATAGACTATTTTGTAACGCCCACTTTTCCTTTAATTATTTATGTTATTGTGTGTTGTGTGAATTAATTGACAATTGTGTGAATTATGTGTTAATCATATGCTTAATTGATTTTATGTTATTTTATTTGGGAATTTTTAGTAAATATTATAAGTTAGTGAGGCTATAAGTTATTGGGCCTAAGTTGGTGTTAGTAATTGAAGGGTACTAATTAGAGCCCATTAGCATAATGAGAAAATAGTAAGGGTGGGATTATTTCATGATAAGGGATTGTATGATGATGTTTAGGGTGGGGTTTTGATTCTATGTCTAGTATCCATGAGTGTGTGTTGTAAATTGGGATGAAATTGATATGTTAATCCATCAATGATGTGAAAATCTACCTTAAGATGATGATTCTATGCAATATTGTGAGTGGGTATGTGAATAACTTATGAATTAATGTGCGAATGTGAATGTTGGTGAAACCCTAACTTTGAGATGTTAAGAGAATCCATGAAATTACTTTATGTGTTATGATTTGATGTTTATCATTGACTCTATGTGTTATATATGTGTTACAAGCATGAAATTTGTGATGAAAACTGAGCTGGAAATGATTTTGGGTTGAAAATAGGGGTAATGGGTTTGCTTTCATCGTAAAGAAAATTCTGCAGAAAATGCACACGGCGCGTTGCACGGTGTAGCACGCGTAGAGCACTGTTGAATATACGCAGACCTTCTTGGCAGAACGTAGCGCGCGTCGCGCGGGGACGAGGGCGCTTAGCGCCGAACGTTCTGACTTAGCGCGCGTAGCGCGGTCTGTAAATTGTAAACTTTGAATTGATGTATCTTTTGATCTGTAACTCCTTTTTAAGCGCCGTTTGAACCTCCGTGAAGCTTTAATCGATATCTTTCTAATTTATATGACTTGAAAATTTTTGGAAACCTTTTTGAAACCTTTCTTGAATTGTATCGTTGAATGTTGTGGTTGTTGTTGAGAAGTGAAGTATTTGTTGTATGATAATACAACATAGCGACGTGATAGCAAAGTGATGCATTACCGTGATTGGTGATAATTTTGTTGTTATCATTGAATTTCGATATTTAATTAATGATGTAAGTAATGTATTGATGAGATGTGTGATGTATGTTGTTTTGTGTGGATGTCACATTCATTGAGTCACATCTATTGCATAAAGCAACTGTGGCCTTAATGGCAAAAGCGACGGTGGCCTTAATGGCAAATAGCGACGGTGTGTCCAATGGCAATTTTGAGACGATGGGAGTTTTACTCCAAATGGTACCACATGCATTTGCATAAGCCGAGTCAAATTTGAATTGCATTTAAATTGTGTTTGAGTTGTTGAAATGATAAGATGTTTGTTGTGACTTGATGACATTTTAATTGTGAATTTGATTATGCTGTCGTAATTAATTAATAGCATTATTGCCGTTTTGAAAGTTGTATTATATTGATAAGTTGTCTGTGATGACAAATTTTATAAGGTGTATTTATTGAGAAGTGGTGAACCATGTATGATCTTTTCCTTGATTTGAATATTATCGTACGTTCCTTTATACTGTTTGATATCCCACCCTTCTGTTTGAATGTTACCCTTGGTTGGTAACGTGCAGGTAACGACGTGGAGTATCCGTTTATGTTATAGCTCGAGTCGGTGTGTCTATGCTTTGATACGTAGCACTCGGGGACGTTTGCGATGCTCGTTGCTTTATGTCGTCATGTTTTGATTATGTCATTTTATCTGGTTGGATTCTGTTGTTGTTCTCTTTTATTGAGACATGTTGGATAGTTATTGCCATGTTGGCAAAGATGTTATGATGTGGATTTATGTGGCTATTTGAATTCTGTTGCGATATTATGAACTATTGAGTTTGATGTTTAATGAAGTATGATTCCTCCATTATAAGTGTTATGTAACTTTATATATGAGCTCGCATGATATTTGTTTAAGTTGATATATGTGACGCGTCAAATGTGATGTGAGATTTTTGTACTTTGATTTTCTCATGAAATTGCGGGGTAGATTTGGGGTGTTACATGTGATCTATGTCGTTAGGATTCATGTACCGCCGACTCTTCTCAACATTCTTTCTTCCCCATGGCCTTTCTCTATGTGGAGAATTGACATGAATGGTATGATTGAACCAAAAGCTTCAAATGGACATCGTTTCATCTTGGTAGCCATAGACTATTTCACCAAGTGGGTCGAAGCAGCTTCATATACAAACGTAACAAGACAAGTCGTGGTCAGATTTATCAAGAACCTGATTATTTTCTGTTACGGCATTCCCAACAAGATTATCACTAACAATGGGTCAAACTTGAACAACAAAATGATGAAGGAGCTTTGTGAAGAATTCAAGATTGAACATCACAACTCCTCTCCTTATAGATCCAAGATGAATGAGGCTATAGAAGCGGCTAACAAAAACATCAAGAAGATCATCTAGAAAATGGTCATAACTTACAAAGACTGGTATGAAATGCTCTCGTTTGCTCTTCGCGGATACCGTACATCTGTCCGTACTTCAACAGGAGCAACCCCTTTTTTCCTTCGTATATGGCATGGAAGAATTCCTCCCCATAAAAGTTGAGATCCCATCAATGAGAGTCTTGATGGAAGCCAAGCTAACGGAAGCTGAATGGTGTCAAAGCAGACTCGATGAGCTGAATTTAATCAAAGAAAAAAGAATGACGGCTTTATCCCATGGGTAGCTATATCAGCAAAGAATGAAGAAAGCATTCGACAAAAAGGTTCGACCTCGTGTGATTAGAGAAGGCGACCTTGTGCTAAAAATATTCAAGCCTTCCTCATTGATTCTAGAGGCAATTGGACTCCTAGTTACGATGGCCCATATGTTGTTAAGAGAGCCTTTTCAGAAGGTGCCTTAATACTCCCGACTATGGATGGAGAAGAATTTACTCGCCCTGTGAATGTCGATGCAGTCGAGAAATACTTCGTCTAAATAATCAAAAGAACGACTCACTAAGTCGAAAACTCAAAAAGAGCAGCTTAGGCAAAAAGGAGCATCTCGGTGGATTGAAAACCTGAAAGGGCGATCCAGGCAAAATTTAGAGACCTAAATAGAAAATAAATCATCCCAGTAGATTGAAAACCCGAGAGGGCTATCTAGGCAGAAGTTAGGGATTTATGGCAAGTAAGTGCATTCAGTCTAATCTGATCATATAGAAGAAACTACAAAGTACTCATCGCCAGTAAGTCATCTTCAACCAAGCTCGAATACAGCAGAAATCTGAAGTTAACAGGAAGGATAGCAGTCGTGATATTTCAATGTGGCCATTTTCCCTTAAAATTACCAATTTCCTACTTTGTAAATGATCTGTAGAATCACGTGTAATACGATGGGAGAACTGACTTTTTGTTTTGTTATTTCGCAAAACATGTTGCGGTTAGTAAGAGTCGCCACCAACTTTTATTTTATCCAATTTTATTAGGAAAGACATAAAAGAATAGAAAAGACCTTTTTAAAAGAGATCGAGTTAGGGGGTAAGTTACACGAAGGGAAGGTGTTAGAACCCTTTGTATCCACGGTTATCCATGGGCTCTTAATTGCTTAGATCACTTTTTGTTTAAGTGTTTGAAAATTGAGAGTGTCGTGTGTGTTGAAAAGGAGGTGCCAATAGTAAGGCAAAACTTCGTAATGATTCTTGTATCAGTCCTCAAGAATGTATACGAAGTGTTTTAAAATTTTGTTTGAAAATAGATGGTGTGAAAAGCATTTTTATTTGAGCAAGCAATTAAGCGCAACTTACCCTAATGTTTGGTCTTTCTTATTCTTTTCCTTTCGTTAAGGGAAAGAGACTATCCATACAATTTGTTAGCAGGAAGTCGTTTCAATGGATTTGTTCGGAACAAGCGAAGGGTCGTCGTATGGTCATTGAAGGCAACATTGTAGGGATACCTTAGCATTTCGAAGGGACAATCATCATTTAATCGAAGCGTCATCGAGGGATGAGATCATTTTAATCGTAGGCAACTCGAAGGGACTATGATCTTTTATCGGAGGGACTATGATGACTTGAATCGTAGGAAACATTTGCTAAAGGTATCCCTACGCTCGAGGGACATGACCATTATATCGATAAGGCAACAAAGAGAGGATACCCTAAAGGTGAGTGAGTGCGAAGTGTGTTAGATTCAGTTATCTTTATCTTGGATTTAGGAATGATCTAACGGTTTATTTTAAGACTTATTACACAATCCTATTAGCCATACATCTAAGCAGTTAATATTTGCGGAAATTAAAGGTGCGGAAAGTAAATGTCATACGCTATTACAGGGCTTAAGGGCAGTTACATAATTAGAGGTGTGGAAAAGTAAATGTGCGAGAAAAGTAAATCTACACTATTATAAAAATACCCTTGTGACTTATACATCGATTTCTAGAATAAGAATAAAGGAGTAAATAATAAATAAATAAATATTGCAACTAATTCTAAGTTAAATAACTAAATTAATTATTATGTGCAAATTAATATAATTAATTAACCTAATGTGTAACACCCCATAATTTCATAAATTAATTTAATTGGAATTTAAATTAATTATTTGGAATTAATTAATTAAATTGGATTATTAGAAGATTGTGAAAGAATGTTAATGGGCCAAGTGTCGTGTTTAGTAAAAAGGGGGTGCTATATAATGGGCCTTTTACTAAACTTATTCTCTATTTTTCATAAAAAAAAGGAAATTGGGAGAAAGAGGGAAGGGAGAAGCCAAAAGAGAAGAAGAGGAGATTTGAAGAACACGTGAAAGAGCTTAAGCAGGAGAAGAGGACGAATCAAATTCTTGGCTAAGGTAAGGGGGGACTCTTCCGGTTAATCTTTCTTATATGTTCAAGGGTAGTAAGACTTATTAGGTTATCGTTTGATTCGATTGATATATATTGGGTTTTAGGGATTGTTAAGTTTTGAGTAAATTCATAACTTTTGTGTGATTTTGATGAAATTGGAGTATGATGAATATGTATGTTGTTAACTGATGTTAATACATGTTAGAAGTATGTTAAAATGTGTAGTTGGGTACTGTTCTGAGGTAGTAAACGTTTTGGTTTGATTGGATTCGTATTGGTACGATTTGGAGACAATTAGAATGGGCTGAGTTGCTGTCAAACTCGTTTTCTGCTACAGAGGGGGTGTAATCGGTTACGGTAACCGATTGCATTGCGTGTTATCTTCAAAAATCTGCATTTTCGAGCTCGTAATCGGTTACGGTAACCGATTACACTGTACGTGAATTTCTAAAAATTATGTTTTGGGACTGGTAACCCGTTACGGTAACCGGTTACGCTGTAACTTTTTGGAAAAATATTTTATTTTCTAAAATTCATATCTTTTAATCTGTAAGTCCGTTTGACGTGCCGTTTGGACCGTAAGAAAGCTAAAAATATCATCTTTAACATGATCATACCTTTGGGTTTTTAAATTAATATTTTTTTGCTGTTAATTTATATATCGGGTGTCAATGTTGTGCATAATGCGATGATTTTGGTGATAATTGGTGAGAATGTTGTTGGAATGGTGATCCTATAAATTATAGACTATATTACAATGATGTTATTGTTGTTGTTGACCTGAAACAACAGGAATTACTGTGAAGGCTTATGCCTTGTTGTTTAGTATGATGTCATTGTGATTGATACATCCTATGTGAATGCTATTGATGAATGTGACAATGTGGTGATGTTGTGATAACATGATTGTGATGTTGATGTGATATTGGGTATGATTATGTATACCTTGATTTGAATTGAATGATGCTGAGACATGTACATGCTTTATTGGTGATGGTAATGGTGAGTTGTAATGAGACGATGCAATGCATCAGATCGTTGATGTTATAAGTATGTAATATGTGTGCATTCATTCATACATAATTTTGGTGATGGATCCCAATGATGTTGTGGATCAAATGGTGGGCATAATTCCCATTGTGTGAAATTTGTGGCGGTTGGGTTGTATCTTGGTGATGAATATATCAGTCGGATGGGTTTAGCCCATGTATGGTACCACATGCATAAAGACAGTACATACATATGCATATTGATATAACATGATTGAATGACTTTCAATGTTATATTTGGTGATATATCTGTTGGTGTGGTTGTTGAACGATTGTATGAAAATCTGAATATATTACAATTGGGTGAATGATATGCATGTGATGTTTTATTGCTTATGAATGCATAATTTTATTAATTATGAATGAGACTCACCCTTACATGTTGATAATTTTCAGATTGAGGAGTAGTGGCTTTATTGCTTTAGTAAGGATAGCTCGTAGAGTCTATCCATTTATTTTGGGTCGTGTCGGTCATGCTCTAGTCTTGTAACACTGGGAACGATAATTTTAGAGTTTATTCATTATACTTTAATTTATTTGTTTTTGGATTGTGTTTCCATTGGTTTGTTTTGGTGTTGTACTATTCCACTGTGATAAACATGAGATTGTTATTTGATGAATCGTTCCTAATAAAGCATGACAAATGGATTATACTTAGTTTTAATTTTTTTTAATTGTGGCACCCTTGTTTTCATGTTTTACTCTGAATATTTTAATAATTTCCGCGAGGTTTTAGAAGGGTGTTACAATAGTGGTATCAGAGCAGTTCGGTCCGTCTGGCCAAGTTGTCGAGTCAGTTGAGTTGTGCGACAGTTGAATATTGTCGGAATATTATCCCTTGGTACGCGACATGTGAGTAAATCACTGTCGGTACTTGTTTGTTTTGTTGTAGGAGTTGGTTTGAGCGAAGTGGGGGAGAAGATTTGCTTCTCGGAGGTGGTTCAGTTGCAAGTTCGCAAAGAAGATTGTTGTTGTGATGTTTCGGTGATTGAACTTCGGCGAAGGAATGTGTCGCTCAATTTATAAGAAGTTTGGGAGCGAAGAGATATGATAAGGGGCTGTTTGGAATGTGATCGAGTTAAGAGAATGAGTTTTGGAATGGAATTTCCGTAAGCAAAACACAGGATAATTGTTGAATCGTTATGAAACTTTGAAAATTCATAACTGGAGTTCTGGACACCCGATTTAAGCTACGTTTGAAGCGTCAAAAAGCTAACAAGATTAACTTTATTATAAAAATGGGTGCAACAATTGAAATAGATTTAATTGGAATAGGATGATATCGTATAGAGTGTCGTTGCATGACGTCGATGTTTGCATTCTCGGATAACGTTAGAAAATTCATATCTTGAGTTCTGAGTATCGGATTAATGTGTCGTTTGAGCCTACGAAGAGTTGAAGTTATGTTTTACCTTACGGAAGAGTTATAAATACAGTAGAGGTGATCCTATGGGGAGAGATTCCGAAGTCGGTTATGGAAGCATGAAGCTTGTTGAATAGGAATGGTTATTATCACAATTATTCGAAGCAAAGCTAAGTAGAACGTGTTATTGACGATTAAGTTGAGAGAATGAAATGTTTGGTATTAGGAATGACTGTTGTGCCGATGAATCTTAAGGAGATGTGAAGTAGTAGTGAAGGAGAAATAAGCCTTTAGAAAGAGTGAAGTCGTGATGGTGAAACCGAGGTAGTGGTATGCATAAAAGAAGGAAGTCGTTAGAGTTGTAAAACTCATATTGAACTATTGGACTATGACGATGTTATGAATTTGAGTGTAAATTTGGAAAGGACGCTATTATGTAGTGATGACGATTTATGCTTCATTATGGTTGTCGGCTATCTATTGACAAATTGAGGACTTGATCACCCTTAATCCCTTGTTGGTAGTGGACGGAATCGTATTGAATATTATAGATGTGTCTTACTATCTTGATGGTGAGTAAAGCAATGGATGTTGTATCTATGAGATTGTGTGTGGATTACCGACAATTGAACAAAGTTGCTATCAAGAGTCGATATCAATTTTCGTTAACTAAGTTGACTAGAAAGGGTCAAGCGTATATTTGGGATTCGAAGCGTGAAGAAGGATTTCAAGAATTGAAGAAAAGGTGGACTAGTGCTCCTATTCTGATTTTGCCGAATCTGGAAGAATCTTCTGTGATATATTGTGATGCTTCACTAATGGGATTAGGTGGTGTACTGATGCAGAATCAACAGAGCGTCGAGAAAACTCAAAGTGCATGAAAGGAATTATCCGACTCGTGATTTAGAGTTGGCAGCGGTGGTCCTTGTGTTGAAATTATGGAGACATTACCTATATGGTTTGAGGTTTGAAGTGTTTAGCGATCACAAGAGTCTGAAGTATCTCTTTGATCAGAAAGAGCTCAATATGAGGCAGAGGAAATGGTTAGAGTTTCTCAAGGATTATGATTTTGGATTGAATTACCATCCGGGTAAGGCGAACATCGTGGCTGATGCTTTGAGTAGGAAGACTCTACATATGTCTATGTTGATGGTGCGAGAATTGGATTTAATTGAACAATTCAGAGATTTGAGTTTAATATGCGAAGGTACTCCTAATAGTGTTAAATTGGGTATATTAAAGCTGACGAGTGGTATCCTTGATTAGATTAGAGAAGGCCAAAAAGCTGATGTGAAGTTGGTTGATAGGTTAACTTTAATTAATCAGGGTAAAGGAGGTGAATTCAGAATTGATGAGAATGGTGTAATGAGGTTTGGTGATCGGGTTTGTGTTCCTGATGTGGCCGAGCTGAGAAAGAGTATTCTTGAAGAAGGACATCATAGTGGATTGAGTATTCATCCTGGTGCTACCAAGATGTATCATGATTTAAAAAAGTTGTTCAGGTGGCCTGGAAGAAAGAGATTGCTGAATTTGTTTACTCTTGCTTGACTTGCCAGAAGTCGAAGATTGAACATCAGAAACCTTATGGATTAATGCAAACGATGTTTATCCCTGAGTGGAAGTGGGACATTATATCTATGGATTTTGTTTCTGGATTGCCGAGGAGAGTTAAGAACTATGAAACCATTTGGGTTATCATGGATAAATTGACGAAGTCTACACACTTTATACCGATGCAAATGGATTATCCTATGGAAAAGTTAGCTCAATTGTATATTGAGAATATAGTGAGTCTACATGGTATCCCTTTGACTATCGTGTCAGATAGAGACCCAAGGTTTACATCGAGATTCTTGGAAGGTTTACATCGAGATTCCCCAGCAAAGATGAGCCTCATTCCTATCAGTAAAAATCATCATTTTACATCCCCAGGAAGTCCATAACCGGAAAACAAGTGGCAGTCTTAACAAGAAATTTGTCTTATATACAAAAATCCCCTGCTGGATTGACAAATGGTAGTTCTTTCCGAACATTTCGTCCATCTTCAAAAAATAGTCATCAGCACCTCAAAATTATACAACATTACATGGCATCTCTCCGAAACACACCTCAGAGGGAAGTGTGATGAAATTCATCCCCCGTTTGATGGCATCTCCCCAGTAAATCCTAGTGAGACGTTTGACGAAGAAACTGAGACCAGTTTCGCGATTGGAAAATCTTAAATGAGGGGAGGTTTATTTAAATTTAACCTTTCAAGTGGAATACTTAATTAAGAAGAAACTGAGACTAGTTTCGCGATTGGAAAATATGAAACGAGGGGAGGTTTATTTCAAAATAACCTTTCAAGTGGAATACTTGATTAAGAAGAAACTGAGACCAAAATATGAAACGAGGGGGAGTTTATTAACCTTTCAAGTGGAATACTTGATTAAGAAGAAATTGAGACCAGTTTCGTGATTGCAAAGAAGATGAGAAAATATACTTCTACGACAGGAACGTGTTTCCATTCAATTACCAAATTGGAAAGCATGTTCCCAAGAGAGTTGTCTCCTTATCCCTTGTAGAGTAAAATGCTCGAAGGAAATCATACAATTCACGCCGACATCAATTTCTATGACATCAATTTTCACAGACCCCAGGTCTTGCATTGCATTAGTAAGCATGTCATGGCATCCTTATTGTGACATCTTAGGGGAGCTCCAAAATTGTGTACTTTTTGTATTTAAGTCTCTTCTATTCGGTAGAGACCAAGATATCAATCTTCATCCCTCCGGATAGAAGAAACTTAAATAGGGGAATTTTTCATACCCAAATTTTTACCTCCCCCTAAGATTTCATATCATATAGCATCTCATATACATGTGCGCATCATCAACTCAAATCAACCACCAAGAACATGTTGCTTGTTCACCAAGTCCTCAAATTAGGGTTTTAAGACTCAAGAGATTCAGAAAAAAAGACTAATCAATGATTGAAATGATCCTCATGGTGTCATGAAGATCAAGAAGTCTCATTCATCCACTTACAATATCAAGTTTCAAGATCAACAACTTTCAATTCCATTTGGTCCACAATTAGGGTTTTTGACCTAATTCATCTAGAAAGTTGACTTTTAGTTAAAGCATGATTGCATGGCTCAAATCATGATTCAAGGATCTCCAATGCCTCATCATAATCCACTCACATCATTCATTTGGTTGGAGGAGTCTGATTCAGTTAGTACTTACAAGAATGTAATTCATTTGGAAAAAAGTCAACTGTTCAAAATCACCTTTGACTTTTGAGGAATTTGGTCAACCATGGACTTTTGAAGATCAAAATCATAAACATATGATTATTGAAGTCATTTGATCAAGAAAAATAAAAAAATCAATCAAGAATCAAAAAGTCAACAATTAGGGTTTTGACTTTTTCATGAAGAATTACATGTTTTTTACTAAACTTTGAAGGGACATAACTTTCTCATCCCTTGGCCAAATTTTTTTGTTTTACAACTCATTTTGAAGAAAAAGCCAAGATCTACAACTTCGTCAATCTGAATAAATTCTCAAAAGATTAATGGTTTTTAAGTTATGAAGCTTCGAAGTTGATTACTTTTTCAACACTTAGAAAAAATTCATGAAAAGAGAGATTTTTCCCTTAAAAGTCACCATCTTTGACCTCACTTTCCATCAAGATGCATGATGAATTTGAAGAAACACAAAACATGAAAGTTGAATTATGTCATCTAAGCTTTCCAAAAAAATCCAAGAACATCCATTGATTTTACTTGAGCAAGAAGTTATGGATTTTTGAATAAGGCTTCATGAAACTAGTTTTTAAGCATGACTTTTATTGCATTTCACATCTTCACATAATTTTCTCTTCAATTTGGCACATTTTTAAGCATTATCATCAACCAAGATCAAAGAGAATATTTTTGAATCATTTTAAAAGGATAGCAAGTACATGATATTTTCACTTGCATGTGAAAAGCAATCATTACCAAAATGAAGTTATGTGAAATTGGTGAATCATCAACAAATATCTCCAAATGCCAAAATTGTGACTCATCAAGTTTGAAATAAACTTGCAATTTGGATGATGAAGAGCTAGAGAAACTAATCCATAATTAAGCAAAGAAGTCATCATTGCAAAAAAATGGAATATTCCCTTTCTTACTCACTAAGTTACTTACTCTCCAAACTCATTTGATCTCAAGATAATCTCATGACTTTGACCTATAAATAGAGACCTCTCCTTCACTTCAAATGACACCAAAACAAATTCAATACTTGTTTTCTCCAAAATCTCTTCTTTCTAAAAAATTTCAAAATTTCATGGAATGAAGAATCGAATTCCTCAATTTTGAGCAATTCCTTTCAGACCAAGCATCCAAAAACTTCACATACATCATGTAGAACTGATCCAAACCTCCATTTTAGTTATGTAACACCAGAATCATCATCTCCACATTTAACTTGGAGTACTTGCAGTTGGGGTCAGGCAGAGGAATTTAAGAGCTTCCAAATCAATTCAAGCATGCAAACACCTTCTACAATCATTTGGGAAACTATCCATATCATAATCTTGCACTTGTAACACCTCAAACTCAGAATCTGATTTTTCACTTAGAAGGTAAGCCTTGAACTTTGAATTCTATGATTCATGCATTTTAAACATTCAAACAAGTTATCAACATGTTTCTGCACGTGTATAGAGCATTTACCCTCAACCAATTGAACAAAATCATGCATATCCAGGATTTCATGTTGAATTTTCATTTTTAGGGTTCTTAGTGTTCATATGATTAATCTTGAGTTACACTAAAAATAAATGAAATTAAATACCACCATTCAATTCCTTGTGAAAAAACGAGTGATTTTCATGTTTGAATCATCTCAATTGGTTGAGAAACGAGAGAGTTGGAGAATTTGAATTTGAAGATGGAAGCTTAAAGAAGATGAACATGGTGGCGCCATTTTTTAAATTCTAAAACATGTTTTATAATATAATGAACTTTTTGCATTTTTAAACTTGAATTCATCATTGCCGTACTGGATGAAGCTCGCGTCCAAAGTTTTGCCATGCCGTAGGTCCGGGAATCGATCCCCCCTCAAACCTTTTGTTTCATTTTATTTTTCTAACACATTTCAACACTTATTTTTAAATATATTTGAATGAAACTATTTGTTAACAAGCTCAGTGCATGGTTCAGATGGTAAGAGTTTTGAGTAGTGGTGTGAGGGCGTGGGTTCAAGCCCTTACAAGGCCAAACCTAACTTTTTTAAACACTATTTTCTTTCATTTTTTTACAACTTCACTTATTTATTTAACATAGTAAAATTAATTATTTTAAGTTGAATTTTTGCACACTCTTAATTTATCACATATATTTTATGATTATACAAAAAATCTAAAAAAATATATTTATTTGATGTATTTTTATTAGGTTAAAAGTAGTACTTTTTAAAGGTTTTAATACTTATAAAATACTTTCTTTTTGATTTCTTTCTTAACCTAATCAATTTCAAACATCCATGTAAATAAAATATCATGTCTTAAATGTACATAACATGTTTATCCTAACTTATTTGTTTTCATACCTTAATCAAATTGGTTTTTTAACACCTTCGATTAAATAGACAATTAGAGTTTTCAAAGTCAATCTTTTCAAATCTTTCAAGTCAAACCTTTTTCTTTCTTTTAATCCATTGGGCCTTTCCTTGAGTTGTAAGTTTCAACCCTTATTTATTTTTTTAATCAACGGGCCTCTCCTTGAGTTGTAAGTCTCAACTTTTTTTTAATCCATGGGCCTCTCCTTAAGTTGTAAGTCTCAACTCCTTTTTTTCTTTTTTAATCAATGGGTCTCTCCTTGAGTTATAAGTCTCAACCCTTTTTTTCTTTTTTTTTAATCCATGGACCTCTAATAGAGTGTAAGTCCTAAACCTCTTTTCTTTTAAAATAATCAATTGGCTTCTCCTTGAGTTATAAGTCCCAAACCTTTTCTTTTGTTTTCAATAATCACTGGGCGTCTCCTTAAGTTGTAAGTCCCAATACCTCTTTCAAATCAACAATCCTGGACATCCACCTGGTATAAGCCCCATCTCTCTTAACTCATCCATGATTTAAATATTTATTTACTTCATACCTGTCATACATGTTATACCTGTTATACCTTTTATACTTGTCATATTTGTTTTATGCTTATCATATATAAACTATTTTATACTGCTTAAATCTTTCCCCAGAGAAAATCCTAAGATAAACCTAATATATATTAGGACTATGACCAGGATGAGGATTACTTCCCGGTGAAGCCTCTCCTATATTAGACAATCATAGTATTATATACCCAAAAGAGGAATTATTCTCGGTGAAACCTCTTACGCTTTTGCTTAGAGCCAAATTAGAAAATCCCACATAGCTTTCTCTTGTGCTAAAACAAGGACCCTCGATGACCCTCGATAGCCTCCTCTTGGCTCAAAATGCAAGGACCCACAGGCTTCTTAGAAGTTCCCCAACCTTGTAACACCCTTCTAAACCCCCGCGGAAATATAATATAATCAGAGTAATAACACATCAAGGATGCTACAATTATTAAAATAAATAAAAAAACATCAAGTCGATTGTCATGCTTTATTAGAAATTAACCAATATCAAACATGTGTTTAGCACAGCGGAATTTAATTCAACAGTATTAGGAAACATCTCCACACAAATACTCAATACATAAATCCATAGCCAAAATGGCAACAATGTATAACAAGTAACGCTAAGACTAATCGATCCCAGTGTTACAATCAGAGCATGACTTGACACAAACTACGGGCTAGCCTACAAGCTATCTTCACCCAATCAAGACGCCGCTACATCCTTAATCTGAAATCATCAAAGTAAGGGTGAGTTTCATTCGAATTAATAACCATTATACAATCATAAGCAATAAAATCTCATAGCAATTATCATCCATCCAACATACATATAGTCGGAATTATTACAATAAGCAAGCATCAATTCAACAATGTTTGGCCATCGGCCCACAACTCTTCATTCCATCAAATAATCAAGTTATATTAACAACAACTCCTTAATACATCAATCATGTAAACACACCAAGGCATAACACTGGATCTCATCCAATCATGTTATAACCAATGCATATGATTCAACTGACACTATGCATGTGGTACCAAAATTCGTGAATCACATTCACAGGACTTCTCTCTTTGATACTGCTCTCTAGTCGCTCACACCCCACATGGGCACACGACTACTGCCTCATCGCTCACACCCCACATGGGCACACGATGACTTACCGCTAATCTCCGCACAATGGGAATTAGCCTTCCAATGCAAATGATTTATGAATAATGCACACATGACACATACTTACATCATCATACATCATCATCATTCCGATGCTTAACATCGCTTATCACCTCGTACCAATAATGTCACAACAAGTATGTACATGTATAGGCATCATTCAATCATTCACATACGTTCACCATAACCAACATATTAATATTAACAACATATTAATATTCACAATCATCAATCATCAACATCATCATACATCGTTACATCTATCATCATTACACACCATGTAATAAATTGCTAAAACAACTCAACAGTAAAGTCACAAAGCATGTATCATTTACGACATGTTATATACCAACATCACTCATTGGATATCATAATCCCATCACCAACATAAATACATGCATCAATAGTCATATGAATAAGCACATATACATATACCATGTTTCAATTCATCAACAATTAATTCGAGTTTTTAAAGTAAAGTCGGCTACTGCCCATTTTATCATTTTATCAAATAAAGCACCTAATTAGCTTCTCAACGCCCAAAACGGCACATAAATCGGATACTCGGATCAAAAGTTATGGTTTTGTAAAAATAAAACATTTTTAGAAAATATGCTGTAGAACCCGGGTTGTCCCTACGTGGGAACCGGTTCCTGGCTGCTTCCAAAAACATGCCTCTGATTTTTACTATGGGGAACCGGGTTGTCCCTATCTGGGAACCGGTTCCCAGCAACCCAGAATCCATACCTCTCTGTTTTTATAAGGGGGAACCGGTTCGTCCCACATGGGAACCGGTTCCTACGTACCTGCACAGCCAAATTCACCATTTTAACAGCATTTACCCTATCCCATTTCCCCAATTTCAGGTACATACGAACATAGCACACAAATACCATCAATTTTCACATCATCACACATTTCAGACAAGTTTTATACAAGTATTAACAACATATATCATGAGTATTAACAGAATCATGTAATTCATACAAATTCATCAAAACCTAACAAATTCCCAAACCCGACACGTACGATTGAACTAGATAACAATCCTAATCAATCCTACTACCTACAACCGCATAAGGATTACTAACCCGAAGAATCCCCCTTACCTCAGAGTCGAATCTTCGAAGGTCTTCTTCCCCTTTGGCTCTTCTCTCTTTCACGTGTTCTTCCTTTCTCAGAGTCTGTCTCCTTTTCTTCTCTTCCTCTTTTCCCAATTTCTTTTATTTTATGAAAACTAAAATAAAATATTATAATGGGCTTGCTTAGCTAACACCCCCTTACTGCTAACCACCACTCTAGGCCCAATGCCAATATTTCATCATTTTCCAAATAATTCCCAAAAATTATTATTTCTAATAATTTAATTAAAAATAATAATTAAATTAATAAACAAGAATTAACGGGGTGTTACAACTCTCCCCCACTAAAAGAGTTTTCGTCCTCGAAAACATACTTCAAGTGAAAAGTCCCAGATAAGAGTCCTTCATTTGACTCTCCCATTCTCCGTTAACACCTTCTTAGTCGAGTCTCAAAATTCATCTGACATAACCAACATAAGCATATCTCATGCATTCAATCTCAGTTCTTACGTTGCATTTGATCATCCCCAGGTGTACCACTCGCTATAACTCCAACGGTTAACAACAATGAAACTTCGAGGTGCGATCCATACAATACGCTGAATAACTGAATAATACAATTACACAATCCATGGTATGATCACAACTGATCAACACTGTAGTAATGGATTCCATTTACCCACGTACCAACCTTAGGCACACTCTTCCAATTGAGCGATAAAGTAATACTTACACTTACTCAAAGCAAATTCCCGAGTTACTTCATCTATTAAAAACATTCCCACTATTGGAACAAGCACACATCAGTAGTTATAATTACATAGCTCATCATCCTCAATATACCATTGCTTACAAGATAGCTCAACTGAGTTCCGCTCTCCACTAAGAATCAAATTAACTTCGTCCTTCGCAGAGTATAATCCTTCATTATATTTTGAAATTTAAATAACACCTTACAACATCACAAGATTATTATAGCATCGTGTAGTATCAACTCTTCGTCTTAACTTCTCTGAATACATACTCGTTAACTACGTACAACCATAACAACATATTCATCGTCTCGGCAATTATTCAAAAGGGTCCGAATCCTTTGGCACGACATCTTTACGTCCACGAGATTCTAAACCCAACATATAGATAAACACATATTCTCTATGTAGGATTCCGACATATTAATTCCTCACTGCTCACGAGTAGCACTCATAACACCACTCTACATCATACTTTCGCTGTACGACTACGACTACTCGTCTTAAGTCACCGTCCAATACTTTGCACTCTTTCATATTCACTTCCTCATAAGTTCCCACAATATGGTGAGTGGTTATTCTCACATCTCAATATTCATCACATCTTATACCATTAAGGTAACAAGCAATCTCATACCATCTATATGATTCCGCCTACTATCTACAAGAGATTAAGGGTGATCAAGTCCTCAATTTGTCAATAGATAGCCGACAATCATATTTAAGCATAAACCGTTGTTACTACATAATAGTGTCTTTTCCGAGTTTGCACCCAAACTCATTAGCATTGTCATAGTCTAAAAATTCTCTATGGTGTCCTTCTTCTAGAATATTATTTCTCAACTTGGTAACATCTGGAACACAAATGCAACTTCTAGACCTCATTACACCATCCTCGTCAATTCTGAATTCACCGTCTTTACCTTGGTAATTCAAAGTCGACTTATCGATCAACTCAACATCAGCTTTCTGACTTTCTCTAATCTCGTCAAGAACACCATTTCTCTGAATTGTTCAATTAAATCCAACTCTTTCACCATCAGCATCGACATTTTTAGAGGTTCCCTACTCAGTGCATTGGCAGAACATTTTTCCTCACCAAGATGGTAATTCAAAAACTCTAACCATTTCTATTGCTTCACATTAAGCCCTTGCTGATCAAAGGGGTACTCCAGACTCTTATGATCACTAAACACTTCGAATCTCGAACCATACAAATAATGTCGCCACAAACCAAGCCACAGTCGTCAACTCTAAGTCATGGGTCGGATAATTCCCTTCATGCTCCTTGAGTTGTCTCGACGCATGAGCTACTACTTACTGGTTTAACATCAATACACCACCCAAACCCATCAGTGATGCATCACAATATACTACAAACAGTTTCAAGTCTTTTTCACCTTCTCTACTACTTCACTCAAATCCATCGGTACTTAAATCATCCTTATCAGCTTATTCATCCACGTCACATTCTATTCAACCTCGTTTCAAACAATCGCGGTAGTAAGCATTCCTATTTCAACACTGGTTCATGCTTCTATAACCGACATCATTATATCTCCTCATAGGACCAGTCCATGGTATTCATAACTCTTCCACAATGTAGAACATAATCTCTCCTCTTCATGGGTTCAAACGGTACATTAATCCGACACTAAGAGCTCAAGACATGAATTTTCTAATTATTATCCAAAAATGCAACACCGACGCCATGCTGCGACACTCTATACGATATCTCCAGAACTCCTCAATTGGAACACCTATTCCTAAAATTGCTTCACAACAAGCCTTCTCATTATTCTTTCAACCCGTTCAACTCTGACGCTGAAGTCTCGTGCGGTACCAATGAACAAGTCTAGTTCTAAGGACAAGTGTAACCGTAACTTCACCTCTTTCTAACATCATCCTGACACAATTAAATATGTTACAGCTGCTGCAACCATTTTTATAACAAAGTTCATCTCGTTAGCTTTCCGACGCTTCAAACGGAACTCAAATCGGATGTCCAGAACTTCAGTTATGAATTTTCGAAATTTCATAACGATTCAGCAATTTTCCTGCGATTTGCTTACGGAAATTTTGCTCCAAAACTCATCCTTTTCAAATTAATCTCATTATTAACATCATCTTATCACATCTCTTCGCTTCCAAACTTCTTATAACTTAAACAACACATTTCATCGCTGAAGTTCGATTTATGCAACATCCTGAAACCAAATTCATGTACGCCATCATCAACCTTCTTATCCTTGAGATCATACTCGTCTCTTTGCATTACTCGCACTTCGAAACTTCCTCAACAACATCGATAACCTCTACTATCATCTCAATTACTTACTAGTAATCCTATGACAAGGTCTACGACAATACTTCCTTTAATCACTGCTTCAACAGCGATCTTTCACATAGGGCTACTCACACAACAACATCACAGTCCATCAGTAGCACTTGAAGCATCACAACTTCGAAATTCCATTTCTCAGAAATAACCATCATCTACTCCGAGACACTCCGACTGAACAACAACCACAGTCTTCAGCCCATGTCACCTTCACTTCAGAAAACAATAACTCCACACTCTTGTACTGCTGCCCTACGCATCACTCTAACATCTTGCATCTGAGACATATCCGAGAAGCATGACTTCTCCCTCACTAGTTTCAATCCCACTTCTGCAGGCAAACAGTTAGAACACACTGAGTATCGATAGTGTTTCACACACATGTCGCATACCGAAAGGAAAAATTAACAACAAGACTCTGGTCACAACGACCGACTATGCTCTGATACCACTATTGTAACACCCTTCTAAACCCCCGCGGAAATATAATATAATCAGAGTAATAACACATCAAGGATGCTACAATTATTAAAATAAATAAAAAAAATATTAAGTCGATTGTCATGCTTTATTAGAAATTAACCAATATCAAACATGTGTTTAGCACAGCGGAATTTAATTCAACAGTATTAGGAAACATCTCCACACAAATACTCAATACATAAATCCATAGCCAAAATGGCAACAATGTATAACAAGTAACGCTAAGACTAATCGATCCCAGTGTTACAATCAGAGCATGACTCGACACAAACTACGGGCTAGCCTACAAGCTATCTTCACCCAATCAAAACGCCGCTACATCCTTAATCTGAAATCATCAAAGTAAGGGTGAGTTTCATTCGAATTAATAACCATTATACAATCATAAGCAATAAAATCTCATAGCAATTATCATCCATCCAACATACATATAGTCGGAATTATTACAAGAAGCAAGCATCAATTCAACAATGTTTGGCCATCGGTCCACAACTCTTCATTCCATCAAATAATCAAGTTATATTAACAACAACTCCTTAATACATCAATCATGTAAACACACCAAGGCATAACACTGGATCTCATCCAATCATGTTATAACCAATGCATATGATTCAACTGACACTATGCATGTGGTACCAAAATTCGTGAATCAAATTCACAGGACTTCTCTCTTTGATACTGCTCTCTAGTCGCTCACACCCCACATGGGCACACGACTACTGCCTCATCGCTCACACCCCACATGGGCACACGATGACTTCCCGCTAATCTCCGCACAATGGGAATTAGCCTTCCAATGCAAATGATTTATGAATAATGCACACATGACACATACTTACATCATCATACATCATCATCATTCCGATGCTTAACATCGCTTATCACCTCGTACCAATAACGTTACAACAAGTATGTACATGTATAGGCATCATTCAATCATTCACATACGTTCACCATAACCAACATATTAATATTAACAACATATTAATATTCACAATATCAATCATCACCATCATCATACATCGTTACATCTATCATCATTACACACCATGTAATAAATTGCTAAAACAACTCAACAGTAAAGTCACAAAGCATGTATCATTTACGACATGTTATATACCAACATCACTCATTGGATATCATAATCCCATCACCAACATAAATACATGCATCAATAGTCATATGAATAAGCACATATACATATACCATGTTTCAATTCATCAACAATTAATTCGAGTTTTTAAAGTAAAGTCGGCTACTGCCCATTTTATCATTTTATCAAATAAAGCACCTAATTAGCTTCTCAACGCCCAAAACGGCACATAAATCGGATACTCGGATCAAAAGTTATGGTTTTGTAAAAATAAAACATTTTTAGAAAATATGCTGCAGAACCCGGGTTGTCCCTACGTGGGAACCGGTTCCTGGCTGCTTCCAAAAACACGCCTCTGATTTTTACTATGGGGAACCGGGTTGTCCTTATCTGGGAACCGGTTCCCAGCAACCCAGAATCCATACCTCTCTGTTTTTATAAGGGGGAACCGGTTCGTCCCACATGGGAACCGGTTCCTACGTACCTGCACAGCCAAATTCACCATTTTAACAGCATTTACCCTATCCCATTTCCCCAATTTCAGGTACATACGAACATAGCACACAAATACCATCAATTTTCACATCATCACACATTTCAGACAAGTTTTATACAAGTATTAACAGCATATATCATGAGTATTAACAGAATCATGTCATTCATACAAATTCATCAAAACCTAACAAATTCCCAAACCCGACACGTACGATTGAACTAGACAACAATCCTAATCAATCCTACTACCTACAACCGCATACGGATTACTAACCCGAAGAATCCCCCTTACCTCAGATTCGAATCTTCGAAGGTCTTCTTCCCCTTTGGCTCTTCTCTCTTTCACGTGTTCTTCCTTTCTCAGAGTCTGTCTCCTTTTCTTATCTTCCTCTTTTCCCAATTTCTTTTATTTTATGAAAACTAAAATAAAATATTATAATGGGCTTGCTTAGCTAACACCCCCTTACTGCTAACCACCACTCTAGGCCCAATGCCAATATTTCATCATTTTCCAAATAATTCCCAAAAATTATTAATTCTAATAATTTAATTAAAAATAATAATTAAATTAATAAACAAGAATTAACGGGGTGTTACAAACCTCCTCTTGGGATTAGTACAAGGACCCTCCGGCTTCCTAAAAGCATATAATAAGTCTTAGTCACCTTTAGCTAGTCCCTGTGAGAAATCAGAATCCTCAAAACATACAATCACAATCATTCAAGTACTTAGGATTCTCTCCTAATTCCCCAACAATGAGTCAAAATTCCCCCGGAATAAGAGACACGGAAAGTCTCAATACTCAATCCATCCTCAGATAAGTCAGCCTCAATCTCAGGCTTTGCATGAGACAAAAATATAATACCTCAAACAAGTTGAGTCTCAAACCCCCATACGAAAACCAAACAATCAAATCCCCTATGGAATCAGCCTCAATTTTAGGATTAGTACAAAACAGATAAAACTCCCCAGTAAAATACACCCATGTGGAGTAATCCTCAATATAGTCAGTTTTCAACTCTCTTTTTAGCCTTAACCCCAGTGCAAGACACTCAAACTAAAATCTTCCCCAGAGATGAGACATGAGCCATCTCTATGGAAGAGATACCTCTTCTATTACACATTAAAAAAATACAAACATTATCAAACAATTCCCATTTAGGTGATGTAAGTGGCACAATTGTTGATTCAAAATCCAAGATGGAGTCTCTCCCTTATGGTTGAAAAACTTTTCTTTCATTTAAGAGACATAAGCACAATCACCTGCGCATCCAAGTTAAGGCCCCTCTCTTATTATGCAAAGAACATTCTTTTTTACTCTAAAAATGTTTGGGGTGAAATATGTGAGATATCTTCTCCGTTAAGATGACAACTTGTCTCTCCCTCTTACGAAAAATAAAATTTAGCTTCAATCTTGAGCTTTGAATAAGACACAAAATAAAACATCACCAGTAAATAGCCATAACTATGATTACTCTAATTTCTCTACTCTTTGAGAATATATAGGTACGAGGTTCATCCTCGACGAGCACACAACCATAATTGCCTATAGTTCCCCGAACTACAGAGACTCTGACTTCCTCTAGGGATATGTAGGCATGATATTTGCAAGAATCTTTTCGAGCACACAAAACCAAAAACCTATTTAGATCCCTCACATTTCTTAGCAATTCTCACCCTCTTCTCTACACAAAGGAGAAACTTTCCCAGTAACAAAATAGCAATACAACCCACAATACAAACACAAACAAAAGGCTCCCATATAGTACTACAAATACTTAGGGTGCTAATATCTTCCCTCTGTATAACTAACCTTCTGATCCTTCAACCTCTCAGGTGTTCTGCACCTACACAACATTTAGGTTTTATTTAGATTTGTCCCCTTCCTTTCTAGGATAGAATAAAAATTCAATGTAAACACGTTCCAAAGTAATCGACCTTCATTTCATATTCCCATTCCCTTTTGCAGAAGAGATATGGGTAAAAGCGGGGGTTCACTTTCCGCGGCGTACAATCACCAATACTGGAGTTGATGGAGCTGTGAAGAGGCAGCCCCCGTGTGAGTAAGGATGTCAACTTCAAAATTATTGAAAGGAAACTAGAAACCTATCTGAGAAAACAAACATTCATGAAGGAGAAGTGCACATCCTTTGTACTTGTTGCACAACCTTTTGTTTTCTTCTAGGGGGAATCACCCTCCAATTAGAAGAGAAACCCACCTCAATGAAAGTGTGTTTCTAGTCTCGTTTACCGGCGAATATAAAAATGATTTCCAACGTCTCCTGATCCACCCATACCACTAGACTTTTGTTCCCTACGTCTTGAGCAATTTGACAGCTATTTTGGTCTACTTTAGCTTTACTGCCAACACATAAAAAGGAAAAAAATATAAGAATAAGCACGAGATTGAGAATCTAACTACCATATTACTTTACTATCTATAGATCTGAGTCTTTCGTTTTTTCCTGAAGTCATTTAAGACAACTAGATTTGTCAAGGGAAAATCTAGAAAAGTGAAACCCCTGGCGACTTCCTCGAGGTCAACACCACCAATTTTTATTTCATTCTTAGCAGTAATATCTCTTTTCGATTATTTCATAACCACCTTCTTAGAAACCTTGGCAATGATAAGCAAGTACAAAAGGAATAGATGTGTGTGTGTTTGCAAGTCAGACCGCCAGAGCGCCGCGAGGGGTGTTAATATAGTAATTGTCAAGAAGATGTAGCAAGAGATAAAGTCGTGAAGAGAAAAAGAAACAAGAAGATCTCTAAACCTCATAAGAGGAGGAAGTGGAAAAAAAGGAAGATCATCCAGAAATCTCCATATATTTCTTGATCAATTACCACACAATCAACACAAGAATACGTAGGGAAAACGTATACCAACAACCTTGATTTAACCTCGCTTTACTCACGTACTCAAGTACCCTAAAAATGTCACTTTAACCTCGAAGACAAACATTTAATATGCATGTTCCAAAAGCCACTTGCTTCAAATCACCAAACTCTTCATCTTTTTCGAATGAATGGCTAGCCCAAGAAAAATATAATGATATTATAGGGTAGCTTGATAGTGTCATTCATCGCTTCACAGAATATCAACAAGGACTTCGGACAACTATTTCGGGCCAACCATATGGCTAAAATTGGTCAATTTTGAGGTCCACTTTATATTATCCATTTAGAGGACAAAGAAATAGGTAGGATCTTACCAAAAGCCGAACATTTGATCTTAGCTACTAGTGAATCATCTCCGTCATATCTAATCCGATGACTCCTCACATCTCACGTCATATTAGAAAAAAACAATTTTAACTGTCTACCATATATAAGTCCAACGTCGTGTCATTTCAGGCATTACACTACAACACGGAAGGGCTTCTAAAGCGCTTTTTTGGCCTTTAACAGCGCTTTAAAGCGCTCTCATAGCCAGCGCTGGCGTAGGTAACGAAAGCGCTTTTAAAAGCGCTCTGGTAGACCCCCCTATAAGATCGCTTTTTACAGAAAAAGCGCTCTGGTAGATCCCCCTATAAGAGCGCTTTTTCTGGAAAAAGCGCTCTGGTAGACCCCCTATAAGAGCGCTTTTGCTGGAAAAAGCGCTTTGGTAGCCCCCCCTACTAGAGCGCTTTTCCAAAAGCGCTTTGGTAGGTTGCGTATTTTTTTCTTCTTATTTTTAATCTTTGGCAGCGCTTTTTGTAACAAAGCGCTTTCGTATGTGGACCTTTAAGAGCGCTTTTTAAAAGCGCTGTCGTTGCTAAATGAGATATTTTAAAGTGTAGCCTATAATTTCAGCCTCCCAGATCAACCTGTAATATTTTCGACCTGTAATATATTTTCAACCTGTAATATTTTCGACCTGTAATATATTTTCGACGATATATTTTCAACCATAGGTAGGTCTATATATATACTAATATAATACCATTATAATATCCAAAATTATATATATACATCATTATGTCAATCAAACTAAATCTCTAACATCAACAATATTATACTTCAAATATTAATTGGCAACAATATGAACAAAGTTAGTAACCATATATCCTAGAGTACTATAATATTCTCTTCAAATCGACACAAATCCTACTACATGAATAGCTGATGAATATAAAATTGACACAATTCCTCTTTGATTTCTTCCAACTTAAGTCTCGTGTAAGTAGCAGCACGAAATTCGTCAAAGTACTACAGAATAAAAACATAATATGAATGATTTAGTTAAATGTAATAAATTATAAGAAGTTATCTAATTAAGTTATAAATCCATACCGTGGTTGGAATCTCTAATTGATTCATTTGAAGGATTTCTTTCATAAACCTCAAAACAAAGTATCCGCAGTCTGAACTGTTCCGCTGTATCGGACACTACATAGAAAAACAAATAAGATTTTATAGTTGTCTTATTTTATCAAGTAGCATAAATATTATAAGCAAAATTGTGAAAAATAATGTACCTGCACTTTGATCCAAGTAATGTTGTTTGATTTAGTCCGGGATACCTGTGCGTCTCGTTGACTTTGGAACACTTGTATTGATCTAACAAATATATAAAAGCATATGTTTAGATCAATCTCACAAATAATTAAATATACACAAATATTTAGAACGATCCCACTTACAAATCAATGATTTCCTTCATAGCCGGATAATTGGTCCAGTCACCATTTACCGAATTCAGATAATACACCACTTCTCTTATAGGGTTGATATCAAGCAACAACCAGTGTGCTCTATAAATTAAAACAATAGGTTATATGAAAATTTTGCTATACACAAAAGAAACAGAGATTAGATGAACCAAGAATGAGAAACTAACCCTACTGGTCGGGTATTATACGCCCAAAGAATCAGACTTTCTGTATTGCCGGATGACATGAATCTATCGACTAAGCGCTGTCTAACTGATTCCGGTTCCGAAGCAATTGTCATTCCGCTGCAATGGGCGGAAGACACGAAACGGAATCTGTTTGACAATGCAGTCCCGCGCAACACTCTGTCATGCAACAACCTTAAATAAAAACATTATAAACATATTAGCGGATGAGTGAATAACCGGATGTATGAGTGCATATTAGTGTATATTACCGGATGAGTGAAAAACATAATAAACATAATGTGTAAATAAATTGTTCGACTAATTAGATAATATATCGGATGAGTGAATATTACTGGATGTACGAGTGCATATTAGCGACGCCTAGTTGTTCTTGCGTAAAAATCTCTTCCAAGTCATCTATTGCAATATGTGACATGAATTCAACACCAATCGTATGTGTTTGTGCAATCGTTGTTTGAAGCATACTTCCTATTACAACTCGACTCAGCATTCCCGTTACTTTTCTCACCATGCATTGTCCAACATGTATAACTTCTATCAATTCCAAACCGTAGTAAATGGGATGCCAACTTATTCCCGTCAACCTTACCCCCATAACAGCAACCCAAGCAAGGACACGATATTCGAAGCGGGTCTTCGGAGTGCGCAACCGCAAACTCTACGAATTCCCATACCCCTTTCTCGTACTCTTTCGACAATCGGTTTGAATTCATCCATGTCTTATCCATGTCTTAATTAAGCTAAACAAATGCTTCTTGGTTTCTCTATCAGGTACTAAGGAATTCTATCAAGATAATAAATAGCTATCATCATAATAGAATACCTAATCAGAATACCCGATTTCTTAAAGAAGACATTACCTTATTTCAAGGTAATATAAGTCCACAAACCAAAAAACTGGTTGAGAGACACTAAATTGATATTAAATAGAACCATAAACAATAAACTATAAGCAGAAAATAACAAACTATAAGCAAGAAGAAAGGGATAGTAACCTGAGTTAGACTTGATGTGGGAGATGGGTAGGTTTGAATCGGCGTTGTACAAGTAGAAACCAGAGACTTCAAAGTAACTGTAAAATTAAACACACACACACACACACGATGCAGTTAAATACAAATATCCACTGTACCAAACAAAACTCATGTAACTAATGCATGCTAACATAAACTACAAGATATTTATGTAAGAGCAGCAATACAAAAAGAATAAGTCACAAATCTATAACATTGACAACACTAGAAATTGTGTCAATGGAAAACTATAATTTCAATTTAAAATGCAACCAAATTTTAGTATATCTTCAATCCATTGTCAATAACATGTACTTATTAACAATAACACATAAATTAGTAGAATCCATTGTCAATAACATGTTCTTTAACATCTTCAAAGAGAGTAATTAATGCATAAATTCATCTTCAAAAACTCCAAAACATATTAGAAGTTGTATCTGACAGAGTTGAAAAGCTTCAACTCATTGGAGAACAATGTAACAACTGGAACAACCTTCTATTAGACTCAATCAACATGACTACTCTAAATTGTTGAGTAACTTAATAACTCAACATAACATGATTATCTAAATTGATAAATTTGACACTGACAGTAAGTTTCTAGTTATGGAAGGCACAACAGAACAAACAACAAACTAAATTTTTCAGGATTGACCATTTCCAACAAAATCCTTACTATGAATCAGTAAGCACACAAAATCAAAACATGTCAATAGATTATGAACGTGAGTTTTATTCTGTTTTTTCATCACAATAGAATTTGGTTACTTGTCAATAAAATGCATATAACATCAATAGAGTGGAAGGTTGAAGAAGCTTGCAGTTCGTGTTCTGAAGGTTGAAGAAGCTTGAACAAAACCCTAAATATGGAGAAGAAGATTTTACCTGAAAACAGTGATGCCGGAGAAGAGAGGTTACGGCCACGACGGCTGGAGACGGACGGAGGAGAGACGGACGGAGGAGAGACGGACGGAGACGAGACGGACGGCGGCGATGAGACGGACGGCGGCGACGAGACAGAGCGAGTAGACGGACGGAGTTGGTGAAGAGATGAATTGCTGGAGAAGAAGATAATGAACAGAAGCGTATCTGAAAGAATAAATCCTCAATTTTATTAATTTTAATTATAACATGGGGTACCAAAGCGCTTTTTAAAAAGCGCTCTCTAAGCATGGGGTACCAGAGCGTTTTTTAACTACAAAGCGCCGTCGTATCATGGGCTATAAGAGCGCTTTCAAAAGCGCTTTCACATATCAGTCTATAAGAGCGCTTTTCAAAAGCGCTTTCGTAGGGTATGCACATTTTTAGCGAACTTTTAAAAAAAAAGCTATGAGAGCGCTTTCACTAAAAAGCGCTTTTAAGTTTCCACCTATAAGTGCGCTTTTCAAAAGCGCTTTCGTAGGGTATGCACTTTTTTTAGCAATTTATTTTTTGAAAGGCTATGAGAGCGCTTTCACTATAAAGCGCTTTCGTAAGGGCGCTTTTAAAAATCATTTTTGGCGTAGTGTTATCTCATTCTCACTCTAAAACTACATATCTTTAACTTTAGTGGCTTGATTTTGAAATGATAACCTTGCAAGTCTTTCCTACTCCGCCGCACAAAAAACTCTCACCACCATGCCGGAAAACCTTATCCTTTCGACATTACGTATTTCTCATTCCATTTTAGTAGACATCTGAATTTTGATTAAATTTAATTTTTATGTTGTTGTAACGAGTCTAATGACGGCTTTCACCAAAGCACAATAATTTCAACGAATTATTTGAAATCTATCTGGCTACACAATGTGTACACTTGGCAAGACGAAAACTAATACAACTTTTCTAGTAATGCATGGAACGTGCCAAGTCTCCACTCTTCATCCATTGGCAAATAACATTTGTTTATGCACTTTAATGTAAACTCAAATCATCAAAATTCAATACACAAATCACAAGCCACATTTTTCACCAATATAAAAAGGATCGTTGACCTTCACAAACTTGTAAGACATGTAAATACACAATCTAACGTTTTGAGAAAAGTGGAATGTATTCACATGCAATGCCTCTAATTTCTCTCTCTTTCTCTCTCTCATACGAATCACCATCATACGCCATTGACTTTAATTAATGTCATAAAAAAAAAATCCATCATTAACAACTCGCTATTCATTTCATCATCAAGAAGATGAACAACACAACCGATTCATCTGGATTCTTTGGCTCAAATGACATAAGTGGATTTGGCTATGGCATAGGAATTTCAATTGGGATTCTTCTACTCATCACAACAATCACACTCACTTCATACTTTTGTGCAAGATCACAAGTTCCAAATGCTCCTAGAAGAAACAACAACAACCACAACAACACCTCGGAATTTCTTGAGCCACAACATTCAATAATTAATTTTGGATTAGATGAAGAAACAATCATGAGTTATCCAAAGATGTTGTATTCTGAAGTGAAGCTTAGAAAAAATTATTCAACATCAACATGTTGTTCTATATGTTTGGGTGATTACAAAGGAAGTGACATGCTTAAGGTTTTGCCAGATTGTGAACATTTGTTTCATCTTAAGTGTATAGAACCTTGGTTAAGGTTGCATCCCACTTGTCCTCTTTGTAGAACTTCTCCAATTCCCACACCTCTTTCAACACCTTTGGCTGAGGTTGTTCCATTAGCAACAAGGAGAGATTCATCATAGGTAGTTTCATTTTTTTGTATTTTTTTGTTTCAAATTGCATCATTGATGGAATTGTCCCAAAATTTATATTTTAGTACTTTATTTATCGATTCCATAGTGTATATTCTTCCGTTTAGCCTTTGTGCCAAACAGAATTTGTTGAAAATTAGTAACAAATATTGGTTCATTATATATATGTCTCTAATTTTGTAGTTAAATGTTAAGATATTTTTAGTAGAAATTGAATATCTTCTGCATATAATTTTAGAGATTAATTTGTTAAACCGATAAAAAATTACAATAGACAGTAAAATTCTCTTTAAAAAAATTTAACACGGTTGCATACCTAAGACTGAGTTTAAACTTAAAATCTCTAGGAAAGAAATCCTCTATGTATTAGTAATGAAATTTTTGATCCTAAAGTGAAGGCATATTAAGTGCATGTGTCTGTATAGTGAGAGAGGGGCCGAGACATTAATTTTGTACTAAAAAGAGCCACCATTGGAACTGCATGAATTGAAATTCGGATACATAGGAGATTAATAGAACTTATGTATTCTAGTTTCAGTGTATTTAGTGCTCAAGCTCTGGGCCCATCATACTGCTTCTCAGTTTAGCAAGCAACTTTTTTTTTTTTTTTTGTTTTTAGCGACAAATTCTGCATCCAAAATGATGAATTGCTCACGTGAATTCCTTCTTTTACAATACAGTTTAATATCTTTGAAAAAACATCATCATGCTAATGATTTCCTTCTTCGCGGCCTATGGATTTTATAATTTGACATTAGAGGTTATATCCTTTAATGATATAATGGTATGAGTGTTAGTCTGAATTTTCGACCACGGTAATCTTAGTGTATAAAAGAGTGGTTCAAGAAAAAAAACTAAGTAACATTTGAAGAATTAAAAGAGCATTTCCACACCATCTTTTCAGCTCAAGAAGTCGAAGTTTCAAGCGTAAGATTGGAAACTTAGCGTTTTCTCAAGAGCTATGTAGCACCAACAACTTTGAAAAAAGGCATGTTCATGTCGGTGTTGGTGTCGGACACCTGCAATGCACTTGTGATTACTTTTAGTTTATTCATTTTTTTCAAATTATTATCGGTGTAATTGTCGGGGTTATTTTCGGGGTGTCCGTGCTTCATAGCTCAGGAGTGATTGTCCAAGGATCTCGACGAAGAACGACGCAGTCAAGAATTCGATGAAAAGGTTGGCATGAGTCTTCGACAACAACGAATTGACCGTAGAGAAGAGCAACATAATTGTTTTTAGAACTTATCTGAAAGTACACGTGGAGACAAATCTAAGAGTGAAATGCATGCGGCGAAAACGTGCCAACTTTTAAGGAAAAAGCCATTGAAAACAGTAAAAGTAGGAGTTCTAGTGTTAGGATTCGGCGTATCAAAATCATTACAAAAACTCATAAACTAAAAGTATCCAAGTGTCAAGCAAGAAAAGAGTCAGTTAAGCAAAATCTATGATCCTGTACACCATGTTCTTTACATTTTAAGCAAATTTCCTTTATTTTAACTTGCTTTTCTGCACTTTTTAATACTTTTTCGCCTTACTTTTTACACAGATTTCGACCAAGTCGAAATCCTTCATTTTCTGCAAACATTACATTTTAACTTAGTAAAAATCCAAATAGATTTCACTTCACACCTGTAGCGGGGAAAATCTGATATCGAAGCCATAGGATTGACTCGAATCAATATTTCGACTTGGGCCTACATACCTCCTCGGTGCAATGGAGAAGTCAGAGCTAATGTAGTTCCGCTTAAAAGGGAAAACGTTTTTAAAACGAATAAACACTTTATTGTCGTCGGAGAGAAATACTCAGCCATTGATCTTGAGCATGAGAACAAATGAGTTCTTTGCATCGCAAATGAAAGAAGGGCTCCAACTCGGATAAAATCAACGAGTATGCCACTAGCTCTCTCACGCGGAAAAGATCTCATTATATCAATCAATTTCAAAATCGTGGGGTATAACCACTCGTTTCGACAATTAATCGTGTCTAAACTTTTTGAAGAAAAAGACCACTAAGGGCAAAAGATATTAAGAGAAAAGGTTTTGAAAAGATTGCAAACATAAGAAGGTTTTTGAAAAAGGGAGAAGATTTTGAAAATTTAAGAAGTGGGAGGAGATGAAGAGGCTAACCTAGTGCATAAAATAAAAGCTAAGGAAAGAAACGGTCTAACCGAATTAAGAAGCCAACACTTGACATTATGAGTCAATGTAGATTTCCCATCCTTTGGACTTATCAATACCAACACATATTACCACTTGGGGATCCAGATGAACTTATTATCTTAGCACCACTTTGCATTAAGCACATTAAAATTCTGACGAAAATCGGGCAGAGTAACAGTTGTTTTCTGGTAAAATCCTTATATCAATGCCTTGGAATTAACCATCAAGGGCTTTCAAGGAAATACCTGCACATACAAACAAACAACAATCCAATGCCAGACAGAGAGAATAACAGCAGAGTAACAATATCATGAGGGTCCAGAGGTACTAAGTCCATAAGTCCGAATCTCCAAAATGCTAGGGATAGTAACCAATAGTCCAAAAGAGAGCCTTAGGTGTTTTTTAGATTTTTGTTATTTATTAGTGTTTTAGCATAAAAGTAAAGTATGGTCCAAGTGGACAAAAGAAAATGGCGGAAACATAAACATATGTCCAAGTGGACAAAGAGAAAATAGCGGAATGTAAATATGATGAAATGATAAAATAAAGCGATAAAGCGAAAAATATAAAGAGCAATATAATAAGTTGCGGAAATTAAAGTCAATTGTTAGATGTTAAAGATAACCATCTTGAAACTTGTCAAGTATGTTATCAAAGTTAGTAATTAAGATCGATGGTGAGTGAAGGATGTTCTCGGATTTAAATTCAATGGACATTTATCAGAAGCTTGATAAAATCATAGCGACTACACGATAAACCTCCATAAGTCTTAAATCAACCGCATACAATTCTCTTCCATATTTGATCTTTTTTTGATTAGGGACACGAAATATTGCGCTATGTTAAGCAGATCGCCAAGTGATTTATGTAGAAATCACCCTACAACGAGGCCGGTCAAAACTTTATGTGCTAATGCATGCGAGAGAAGCGATATGTAGATCACTCTCCGAAAGCAATACCGCACGAAAAGAAAAATGGTGAGTGATCTAGTCTTTACCAAGAATCCATAAGAATTCTCAAGGTATTAAGACTTTCATCGATCAAAATAAAGAGAAGTAAAAGATGGAACCACATTAAAAGCTCCTTTCATCCATAATTTCAATCACTTAATATTGCGGATTTGGATTCTCATCCTATCGACGCCCTAAGTTCATTGAAATTAGAGAGAAATTAGGCCTCTAACTTGTGATTCAAAGAAAGTATCAAAAGAATGGAGTAGGAGATGAGTTAGAACCAAAAGCAAGTCAAAAACCACAAAAACAAGCATTCTGTCCAGATGTAAATCGATTTGCACAGAGTGTAAATCGATTTGCATAACTCTGTTTTCAAATCTGCGCATTTTTTCAGTTGTGTAAATCGATTTGCACCAGATGTAAATCGATTTGCACAACACAGTTTTCAAAAAAAAACAGCAAATAAAGAGAAGAAAACTTGTTTAAACATAAAACCAAACACCTTGTGATCTTGGATCAATTTGTGCACGAAAATGTATCAAGTAAGCAAGCAAATCTCATCAATGTAGCACCAAAGGTGCATCAAGCATAAACAACAGTGGATCACATCTTGGATCATGTAAAGGATCTAGAATTTACCAAATCTTCACAAACTTTGAATCTTCTTCAAGAACACACAACCACAAGCCTTGATCTCTCACAATTGATGAAGAAAGTAGTGTTTATGTTGAGGTTTAGCTCTAAATTAGTGAGGTTCAAGATGTGACTCACTAATTTTTATGGAAGAAGAAGAGAGCTTTGAGTGAGGGGTTTGGAAGAGGTGAGGAGAGAAAGAGCAAGAGTTTTCTTGGCTATCAAAGCTTGAAAAATGAGGAGGGGAGTGCCTCAATTTATAGCACTTAGGCTTGGGAAATTTTGTGGCTTGGAGTTAGGATTGGAAAATAGAATTAGGCTTGGGAAAAGGATTTGGAGCCAAAAATGAAATCCAATGGTCTTGATGCAATCACATGAGGGTTTATGATTAGATGATGTAGAGAATCAAATGTAAGAACTAAGTCATGCTTCCCATGCTTGCAAATGATGTCAACACTTTCAAAAGCTGAAATTTGCCTTCATTTTTCCAAATTCGCACTGGTGCATTTACATAGCTGAAAAAGGCAAAATCTGGGGCAAAAACAGTTATGCAAATCGATTGTTGTCTTATGCAAATCGATCTGCACTGATGGCAGAAGCAAATCTGGTGCAGAATCAGTTGTGTAAATCGATTTACACCTTATGCAAATCGATTTGCATAGTGAAAATGTTGAAAAATGCTCCTTTTGATGGACGTTTTGACTTGATACCTACAAAACACAAACACACAAAAGCACAAGGCAATATTTTTGGTATTTTGGTTAGTAAAACAATATATACAAGACTAAAACATGGGTGCTCGATGATTCCCTTGCAGATGGATTGAGCACAACATCACTGGTAGAACTCTAAGTTAAAACTTCTTGATTGATGATTGGTATGCAAATGATGTGTAATCTTAGGGTCAAAAATTGGGGTATGACAACACCAAACACTCAAACAAAGTCACAAGTATTTTTGCACATATGTCCTAGGATCAACTAGTTGATCCTGTAAGTATTCATTTTGGAAGACTAGCACTTGTTTACTAAATTTCACAGTAAACAAGTTGGCACGCCCAGTGGGACCTATTTGTGCATTAAATCCATAAGTAAATTCTTTACAAAAAGTGTGTTTTTGTTACAAAATATTGTCAATTCTTCATTTGTCAAATGCGATTGGTTGTATGCACTTAAGGAGTGGTAAAAGATTGTTAGAAATGGTACATCCACCGTCGACAAATACCCCCACCTCACCAAAATGACCATCAAAACACAGAAGGACAAGCGAACGTATCATCGCAAGATGTAATAGGAGCATCGAATATAGGAGGAGAGAATCCTTCTGATGCCATTCAGATAAATAATCTAACTGCCCCACTAGGGACAGTAGTTACGCCACCACGAGTGTCGAGTGTTCCTACTACACCCAGGGAACTCCAAAGCGTGGTTGTAGACCAAAGGCCTTTCTTTCCAATGATTATTTCAACGCCCTTAAATGGTCGAGAACAACCTTATGATATGCGAACATCAGTAACGACAAGCCTTCAACCTATCGCGTCCACGTTCCCAGACAACACAATGGTTGTTACATCCCTTGGGAATCCTTATTTACCCCTAGGGACAATAGTGACTTACCCTGATCGAACGGTGCAACCACTTTTGGGATCTAGTTACCTTTTTCTAGAATGTCAACTGTGGCCAATCAGACTCTCAAATTATTTAGACAACAAGTCAACAAGAGTAACCATGAAATGGTTAATTTGCTTGCGCAAAAAATGAGCTCGGTGTTCAATCCTTTGATTCAGAACACCACACATGGTTACTAGCAATTAGCACAACAGATGGGGAAAATTGCTGATTTATTTAGCGCTCCTCAATTGTCAGCCAATAGTTTCCAGGTGCACAGCCTCGACAACAAGCAGCAGCGGTCAAAATACCCGCACACAAGGAACTTGAAGGCGCCATAGACCAAGAAGCACCAAGAGTTTTCGTGGTGTAACAAAACCAAGACACTGACGAGGTTCTGGGAAATCTTCGACAAAATAACCTAGTATGGCATAATCATATAAATAATGTGGTAGAAAAAATATTAGCCAAAAATGGTTTAAGCATAGGCCTCCATAGGCCGAATTTTGTGTCTCCATTCTCTGAATATATAATTCAAACTAAATTACCCAGAGGTTGGAAAATCCCAAAGTTTACAAAATTTGCAGGGGATGTGTTAGAACAAGATTTGTTCTGATCAATATTCTTAGTTTTGATGATAACAAGGATATGAATTTTGTATGAGATAATGTGGTACTCTAATACTATGCAATTTCCGTTTCAGGAATTATACAAAGAGTATGCATAAAATCAGCGCAAGAAGCACTGACTCAGAAAGGTTCAGCATGCAACATCAGAACGTGGTCTGGCAAGACATCAGAAGATGGTCAAGCAGAATCAGAACATGGGTCTATGGAAGCATCAGAAGATCTTGAGATCAGAAGCAGAAGCACTGAAGTTCTCATGGTATCACGCTCAGAAGCACTTCAAGGTCAGAAGACAAGAAGATGCTCTGCACCTAGCTATTTGACTCTGATGATATTCAAACATTGTTTACACAAACGTCAGATCAGAAGCAAGTACTAGACTGGCAGGCTACGCTGACTGACAAAAGGAACGTTAGAAGCTATTAAAGGCAACGTCAATAGACACAGCGGAAACAAGGCTCGAGGTAGTTGACAAAAGAGTGAAACATTAAATGCAATGCTGTACGGATTACGCAAAGCATTAAATGCTCCCAACAGTCATCTTCTAAAGTGCCTATAAATATGAAGTTCTGATGAGAAGCAAGGAAAAACGATTTACAAACTCTGAACCAACTTGTAGAAACGCTGTTCAAATCAAAAGCTCTCAAACTTCATCATCAAGCTCACTACATTGCTGTTGTAATATCTTAGTGAGATTTTAAGCTTAAACTTAAGAGAAAATCACAGTTGTGATAATAGCTTTATGAGAAGCATTGTAACTCTTAAAAGAATTTGTTTACATTAAGTTGTAAGTTCTAGAGTGATCAGGTTGTTGATCAGTATACTCTAGCAAGTCTTAGAAGTTGTCTAAGCAGTTTGTTCCTAGAGTGATCAGGTTGTGATCAGGATACTCTAGAAGACTTAGAGTGTTTCTAAGTGGAAAACCATTATAATCAAGTGTGATTAGTGGATTAAATCCTCAGGTGAGGTAAATCACTCCAAGGGGGTGGACTGGAGTAGTTTAGTTAACAACGAACCAGGATAAAAATCATTGTGCAAATAGTTTTTATCTTACAAGTTTTTAAAGCTACACTTATTCAAACCCCCCTTTCTAAGTGTTTTTCTATCCTTCAGGATGTAACACCCTTCTATACCCACAAATATTGCACATATAATTTACGAAAATAATTCAAAGAAAATCACCACTCAAGGGCGTCACACTTCATAAAAACATCACAATAACGTTCATGCTCCGTAACAAGGGTTATATCATTTTAAACATCTCATAATAACAAATCAACAAAAATGTTGCAGCGGATTTATCTTTACATAATAACTTCTTCATAAACAAAACTCATAATAGTTCAGTTCTTTATAGCTAGGATTCAAAACATCTTTATCATCCAAAAACTCATGAAATAAATTAACCAAAGCATAGTAATTATTCGCAAAATATAGCGTTCTCATCCCGATTTTACGTATCAGAGCAATACATCTTCTAATAAATAGAATTAAATAAAATACTCTGAAGTTATCTTCAAAGTCTCTACGAAACTATTCCTGATCACCTGCGTGTTACCCACGTGGAGGAAACATTCAAACAGAAAGGGTGAGCAATCACAGTTCATTATAAAAAGATATAAGGAAAAGAAGAGTAGTTACAAAAATCATCATCATCATTATTGTGAAAATGGTGCCTTGATAAACAAAGTATAAATTATTTTTTTGTGATCAAGAAACACACAAGGATAGAAAAGATGATAAAACAAGAAGAACAACAAGGATTGGTTATAACTGCTATTGTTTACTTTCTCTATCAATCAAGATTACAAGTGTTACAAGAATAACAAATAACCCTCTCACCCTATATTAGGATTAGTAATATGCAATGATGAGAGACTAGTATGCCATTTATAATAGACCTAACATACTAAACTAATGGACTTTTTCTTAAATACCCATTACAAGATAACTTAGGGTACAAGCTAACTTAAACAATTGGATATAACAAACAGGCCCAATTCGAAATACTAACAACCCTAGCATTTCGACTCCCACTTACTACAACACACTTCGACTACAGTATGTAGGTCTTTGACATCAGCATGTAAACATACTTTAATGGCATGCATAAATCCTGTCGAACCAGAAGCTACTCTTAGACCTAATAGAGTTCTATCAAATTCTCACAAATATCCACCTTGTAACAAACTCTAATATCAAAGAACAACTAGCTTTCGTCATGTAGCTTTATCAACTGCATACAGTGGAAAAACTTGCAACTCGATAATATCTTGATAATCATATTAGCACCATTATGATTTGTCGAAACCTTCAGCACTTGGACTTCTCCACGCTTGATTACTCCTCTAACAAAATGCAACCTCACATCGATGTGTTTGCTTCCCTCATGATATGATGAGTTCTTCGACATGTGTATAGAACTTTGACTATCACATTTAACAGTGATACCTCTACCTTGAAGTTTTAGCTCTTTATATTCCGCTTCAGTGGTTGATAAAACAACAACCTTCTAAAGTGTTGCTTTCCAACTAATTGTTGTGCCAAACATAGTGAAAACATATCCAAAAATAGATTTTCTGGAACCTATACAACCTGCATAATCAGAGTCGACATATCCTTCGATTACTGCTTTATTATCTTCACCCAAGGCTCCACCATAAATTAGGACTCTATTTAGAGACCCATTTATGTACCTTAGAATCAACTTCAATGCTTTCCAGTGAGCCTTTCCAGGAATCGACATGTACTTGCTTATAATACTTAATGCACATGCTATGTCGGGTCTAGTACATACCATAACATACATCAAAGAACCTACTATATTAGCATATGGAATTCTATTCATATAAGCTCTTTCAACATCAGTATTGGGACACTGATCAATACTCATCTTAAATTGAGGGTTTGTTAGAGTCACAATAAACTTCGGATTTGACATACCTAAATTTTCGAAAATCTTTCGTAGGTATGCCTCTTTAGATAAGCATAATTTTGACTGGTTTCTATCTCTTTGAATGTCAATCCCGAGAATCCTTTATGCAGCTCCCAGATCCTTCATATCGAACTCTTTATTGAGTTCAGCCTTCACCCTCATCACATCTTCAACATTATTGCTTGCTATGATAATATCATCCACATAAAGCAACAAAATAACAAATGAATTACCAGGTTGAAATCGTAAGTAAACACAATGGTCGAACTAACTTCTAACGAAACTTATGCATGCCATGAACGTGTCGAATCTCTTATTTTACTGTCGAGGAGATTGTTTCACTCCATATAAAGATCTTTTTTTCTTGCACACATAATCTTCCTTCCCCTATTCGACATACCCTTCAGGTTGCCTCATCAAGATTGTTTCGGTTAGATCACCATACAAGAACGTAATCTTCACATCCATCTGTTCCAGTTCAAGATCAAATTGTGCCACCATGGTAAGAAACATTCGAATGGACCTATGCTTCACAACAAGAGAAAACACATCATTGAAGTCGTCACTTTCTTTCTGAAGTGAAACCCCTAGTGACTAACCTTGCCTTGTATCTTTTTGATGCAACTCCTTAGATTCCTTCCTTACCTTTGAAAATCCATTTACAACTGACTAACCTTGCTCCAACAGTTTTCTTAATCAGTTCCCAAGTGTGATTATCATGAAGATATTTCATCTCATCATTCATGGTCTTCAGCCATTCTATCTTATTTCGAATCCTCATAACTTCCTTATAGTCTCTAGGTTCTTCATCTAGAACCTCACTTGCAGAGATTAAGGCATAAGTTATAAGATCTGCATACCCAAGACTTTGAGGTGGCTTGATGACTCTTCTCAACCTATCTCTTGATAATATGTAGTCATCGACAGTTTCCTCAACTTCCTGGACATCTTCTTCTTCTTCGACTTCATCTAGGATATCTAATTCAGCATCAACATGCTCCACCTCAACAGGAATCTCTACTTGTTCCAGCTCTTCGTTAGATATTTCTTCACTTCGACCAATATCATTATTTTTCTTAAAAGCCATTTCAGCTTCATTGAAAATTACATATCGACTGATGATACTCCTCTTGTGACCTGGCTCTAAGCACCATAGCCTATAAACCTTGACTCCTTTAGGGTATCCCATGAACATGCATTTCAGAGCTCTAGGTTCGACCTTGTCTTGCCTAATGTGAGCATAGGCTACCAAACCAAATACTCTAAGTTTTTCGAGATCTGGTGGGTGTTCCGACCAAAATTCTTCAGGTGTCTTCATATCTAACACAGTCGAAGGATATTTGTTTATTAGATATGTTGCCGTTGAAACACCCTCGGCCCAAAACACCTTCTTTAACCCAACACTAGTCAACATGCATCTAACTCTCTCCAAAATAGTTCGATTAAACCTTTCAGCCAAACCATTGTTGTGGAGTATGTGTAGTAGTTCCAGGCCTTGCAATACCAGAGGCAGCACAAAAGCTGTCGAACGCCTCTTTGCAAAATTCAAGGCCATTATCGGTTCTCAACCTCTTGACCTTTATGTGAGTCTGATTTTATTCCAGAGTCTTCCAACTATTGAATTTCTCAAAAGTTTCATCCATAGTCTTCTGGATGAATACCTATAATTTTCTGGAATAATCATCTACTATGGATAGAAAATACCTTGCTCCTGAATGTGATGGACACCTTGCAGACCCCTAAAGATCAGCATGGATGTAATCAAGGGATCCATGTGTTCTTTGTTTGCCATTGTTGAACTTCACTCTTCAAAATTTTCCGAGTACACATGGCTCACAAAACTTCATCTTTTCGACTTTGTCTCCACCTAGCATGTTTTTTCCCTGATTCGAAACCCTTTTCAATGACACGGTGTTGCACCCTAAAATTTTCCCTCCTTACTTGATCTATAAGTTATTAAGGACGTTTATTTTGTCGTTTGAAAATCGAAGAAAAATAATAAAGAGTTCTCATGGTTTTAAGAGAATGCGGTGCGAAGTTCTGTCTGTACGATGAAAATGCAAAAATTGTAATTCTCATTTAGAAGGTGATATGAGCTTGAATCCCGCATGGTCAGGACTATTTCGACATTCTCTACATCTTTCGTGTTCAAGCCGAAAGCTAAGGAAAGTGGCGGAAATTAATTGTTTCTGAAAATTCTGTCTTACAGCTCCATTGTCTTGTGGATATTCAAAAATTCATATCTCCTGGTTGAATTACCTTCTTGAAGCGAGACCTATGTCAAAAGTTTCATCTCGAGGTCTACTTCATTTCCTTTGTTGGGTTCTGTAGCAACCTGCCTAAAATTTTAACTTAGAGAGTTGCCACCTATTCTGAAGGGCGAATAGGAAACCCTACGCAGTATAGAGATCAGGGTAAGATACTATATTCAGGTCGAGGGAAGGTGTTAGGCACCCTCAACCCTTTCCTATTGGCTTTGAATCTAAGGGTCAAGTTTTATGGCTAAAAGTTAAGGTTTTATAACTAAAAAATTGAATAAGGGGAAAAATTGAGATTTTTGGGAAGGGGACTCGCCTTGTTGCCAAGTGCCTACGTATCTCCTTATGGAGAATCAGAGTCAACGTAGTTCGGGGACAGGATTGTACGCCTTAGAATTAGAATTATGAATGTATTTGAAGTTGTTTTAAAGTTGTTTTGAAATGCGAATGTTCGAAGGTATTTTGAATTACCTTATCATAGTTATGAACATCGCAGTGTTTGAAGGGGTAATTTTCTGTAGTGTCGTGGTTTAGTGTATTTTTGATGTTTGGGCGTACAATCCTGATTTTAGTATGCACTATTAACCGCGACGATCAATAGATTCAATCGCCATAGTTAACAGATTTGAAGTTGCACCGTTACCAATTTTAATCAATTGATTTGATTATTACTGATAACGAATTAGGATATTTTTTAATAATTTGTATGATTTAATTTGTATCATTACCCCTCGCAATCGATTGATTCGATTAAAAAGGATAATGAATTGAAGTATGGAAAATAGAAAGGTTAATCATCGCGACTAATAAGATAGTCGAAACCACTTAACCGAATAAATTGTTATTTTAATTATTTTATTTCTCACCAATGCGACTATTAGATATAATCGAATCGAAGAGAAAATTCATAAATCAACTAAATGAAAGTTAATATTAATATATATATATATATAAATAAATTAATTTCTATTTTTCTATCGTGGGGTGTATTTTATTTCTATGTTAATTGAGGTGTTTTATTAGCAAAAGAAATTGGCCCAAAAATACATTCGGGGCCAAACGGATGCAAGGGGGTAAATTAAGTCAATGGAATCTATAAGACAAAATAATTGTCCAACGTCTTAAATCCAAAATATAATGAAATTTACAAAATAAAAAAAATATCATAAAGATAACAGCAACAAATATGAGACGGTATCTCCCTAGTGTGAGTTCAAATCTTATCTTGACTTTTCAAACCCTTTTTCCAATAGCATGCCGACACGTGGCGATTATATAAAAATAAAAATATTTAATATGAGGACCAAATGAAAACGAGCATATATTTCCAGATCTCAGCTTTTTCTTTTGTTCACCAAACCACCATATTTCTATCTTCTTCCTTATTTGTTTTCTCCCAAATATCAAGAATTTGAATTACCATCAAGCAAAACAACCATAAACAAAGCTTTCAAAATCAAAAGAAAATGGAAAGTGGAGAAACTGGACCTGCATAAGATTCACGGCGGAGATTGCTCAAGGACTCGAGGGTCGGCGGCGACGGCGAGTGCATCGGAAATCTCGCGGTTGTGATGTTGTGTGTTGTAGCGGTTTGGTCCTGCGTGTGTGCAGTGTTTTGCGTGTGGAGGTGAAGGGACGATGCTGCAGCGGCGGTGTGTGAACCGTAGGCGGTGTTGTTCATCTGCGTGTGTGCGGTGGCGGTTTGCGCCGGACTCCGATGGGCTTGTCTCATGTCGCGGCGGCTAGACGGTAACCGCGGTGATTGGTTGCGGATAGAGGAGCTACCGGCGGTGGTCGCTGGGCGTAGTGCGGTGGTTCCCACTGTTGGGTATCGGCGTGAGGCAGTCTTGTCCTGATGATGAAGTATACGGATTCGTTCTCAAAACGTGCTCCCTGGTCTTCCTTTTTTGTCTGTATGTTAGTGAAAACAATACAAGTGGTTGCCCTTGAGTGTTTTACAAAATGTACAATATATGTACAAACTTTACGTGAACGAAAAAAGGTTTTATTTTGCTTCAGATTAGAGAATCAGGGTTAGTGGGAGGGATATTTACAGTCTGAAACAAAAGTGAATTGTTAGTAAAAAATGGCTTCCTTGTGTATTGTACGTATTGATTCTAGAATAGGGTTAGTGGTTGGAGTTGGCCTCCACTAATTGTTAGAAAACTTATCTATTTATAATGCTATACTTAGGGTTTTCTACTCTCAATGGGCCTATTGCCCAATTAATTTAATAAAAAATTCTAATAAGACTAATATTAAGGTTAATAATAATAATTCTAATTATACTAATAATCCTAATAATATTGAATAGTAATGTTAGTAAATAAAGCTGCAATAGATAATAACAGTTAATAAAGTAATAATAATAAAAGATAAAATGTTAGTAAAAAGCAATTATATCCAAAAATGATAGCACCCTTGTAGTAATTGGGCTCAACTGTTTGGGTCCTAAAATACCTGTTATCCACACCCCTATTCCAATTTGTAAGAGAATGGATTTAACAATATAAATGTTAAATCTCATGACTCTTAATTTTAATTCCCTTGATAAATTATTAGACCAGAAATGATCGAGCAAATTTTGGGGTATGACAGCTGCCCCTGTTCAATCTTCTTAAACCTGAAGAATCAGATAGGCACGTCTGCCTATCGTGATCTAAAGGTAGAAGATGATTGGACACTGAAATGCCCTAAAATTTGCATTTGTCGAGAAGGACTTCTGAGGGAGATGGGCTTACAGATGCCACCCAGGGAAAATGTTCCTCCTTCTTTCTTTTCTCTTTTTTTTTTGTGTGGAGCAAATGCTCTCTTCTTTTTCCTCTTTTTTTTGTAGGAGCTACGCATTCAGATCGTAGCGTGGCCTAAAAAGGCAACTTTGACTTTATGCAATGTTTATGATGCATGCGATGCATGATGCAGTGCGCTTCTCAAGAAAAATATCACCTCTGATTGTTGTTGACGGAGAAGATCACTGCCGAGGGACTGACGTGATAAACCCAGTTGAGGAATCGTTTGAAAAACCTTGTGTGCCTGGAAAAGCTCCTAGAAAGGATGGAATACGTCTTGAAGAAGACTTCGTGGAAAGGTTCCTGAAACGGAATAGCGAGGACCTTCTGTTGGTTGTGTAATTGGCTTACTATGGTCAGCAAGCTTCCGCAGTTTGTGAACCCCTACTTACTATAGTTCTAGTAAGTCTTCGTAGTTTGTGAACCCCTCACTTACTATAGTTCTAGTAAGTTTCCGTAGTTTGTGAACCCCCACTTACTATAGTTCTAGTAAGTTTCCGTAGTTTGTGAACCCCCACTTACTATAGTTCTAGTAAGTCTTCGTAGTTTGTGAACCCCTCACTTACTATAGTGCTGGTAAGCTACTCGCAGTTTGTGAACTTCTCACTTACCATAGTGCTGGTAAGCTACTCGCAGTTTGTAAACTTCTCACTTACCATAGTGCTGGTAAGCTACTCGCAGTTTGTGAACCTCTCACTTACCATAGTTCTGGCAAGCTACGTCGCAGTTTGTAAACTTCTCACTTACCATAGTGCTGGTAAGCTACTCGCAGTTTGTGAACCTCTCACTTACCATAGTTCTGGCAAGCTACGTCGCAGTTTGTACCCCAATAGGATTGCTTGCTATAGTTCTAGCAAGTTCACCTGCACCAATAGGATTACTTGTCATAGCTCTGACAAGCTCACCTGCACCATTTGGATCATTTGTCCTAGTTTGGACAATTCACCTGCACCATTTGGATCACTTGCCCTAGTTCGGACGAGCTCACCTGCACCAAAGGAATTGCCTGCCATGATTCTGACAAGTGTACCTTGATGAAAGAAATTCCCCTGTTTTTAGACTCACGACTCGAGGGTCGGGGACTGGGCTGTTGTCACAGTCAGACGGGAACTGACTACCAGACGGGAACCGGATTTTGATGTAATAGTCAGACAGGAACTGACTACCAGACGGGAACTGGGTTTAATGACGGTTTGGACTGCCAATAGAAATTGGGCTTTTTGTGATGTGTAAATGCACTAGATGATATGCGTATGCTAATGCGTATGTATGTATGCTAATGATGATGCAATCCTGAGATTTTATCTCCTTAAACCCATTGAGCTTGTTTACTCCATGCTTGCACCTATACCCTGACTATGCTTATGCTGGCTTTGTAATGTTTATGTATATGGATAATGCTTATGCATATGCGTATGTTTGGTTGACGTAATGAGTGGAACGAAGTAATGTCTTCTGTAAGATTACCTGAAAAGGTTTTTTTTGAAATGGATGTGAACATTTGTCTTAGAGAAGACTACCTAAAAAGGTTCTTAGAGTAGATAGAAATTTGTCTTAAAAAAGACCACCTGAAAAAGTTCTTAGCAAGGAATGGAGAATGTCTTTAAAGACGACTACCTGAAAAGGTTCTTAGCAAGGGTTGAAGTTTGTCTTAAAGAAGGCCGCCTCGAAAGGTTCGTAGAGTGTCTTAAAGAAGACCACCTGAAGAGATTGAAAGATGTCTAAAGAGACTACCTAAAAAGGTTCGTAGAATGTCTTAAAGTAGACCACTTGAAGAGGTTGAAAGATGTCTAAAGAGACTACCTAAAAAGGTTCGTAGAATATCTTAAAGAAGACCGCCTAAAAAGGTTCGTAGAATATCTTAAAGAAGACCGCTTAGAAAGGGGTTCCTGAAAAGGATGACAATTTGTCTTGAAGAAGACTACCTAAAAAGGCCCTTGGAAATAGCGATGGTTGTCTTAGAGAAGACTACCTAGAAAGGTTTGTAGAATATCTTAAAGAAGACTACCTGAAGAGGTTCCTATAAAGGATCGTAGGATTTGTCTTAGAGAAGACTACCTGAAAAGGTTGTTAGAAACCGAATGCCTTAAAAAAGACTACCTGAAGAGGTGGGGTGTAATGAATCAACCCATGTATGTAATGCATGATTTGTATATATTTGTATGATGCTCCCATGGTAGGTTATTAATAACCAAAGCGTATATAGCTCGCCGGAGTTGCATGTTTGTTTGATAAGGTGGGGTGTGATGCTAGCGCGGTTCCCCGATACCTGTTTTTGAACTTTGATGATCGTAGTTAGGAGAAATATTTGTTCAAGGTTGTAAAGTGCGAGAACGCCTTTTCCTTTTGTTGTTCGTCTTGCCCCAGTTTGGCTCTTTTGAATTACTCCACGCTTTTTACCTTTTGAGGTTCTTCACGCCTTTAACCTTTAGAGGTTCTCCACACCTTTAACCTTTGAATTGTTTGCCTTATGGGTTTGATACCCCATGCCCCCGTGTTTAGTGGGAAAAGATGCCCCTGATTGCCATGTCATGAAGGAAGTGCCCCGAGAAATAACCTTGTCGTATGCTTCGACGTTTGGGTTGAAGGGTATGCCCTTGATCTCTGTGATATGGAGGACTATCCATAGTGTTCTATCCTTTTGAATTTGAATTCTCCCCATGTTTGACGTGCCCCTGTTTGTTATTGCTTCGAGATGCGCATTAAGTCGATTGAACCTTAGGAAGAGTGCCCCTAGTTGATAGGATGTTTGATTGTATGCCCCTGTGATCCTTGAAAAAAAATTTTGCCCCTGTTTAGGAGAACCCTCTAGATGCGGTTCCCCCTACTCCAGGGTCTTTATTAGAAATGCTCACCTTTGATTAAACCAATTTCGAGATTTCTTCGATGCTAAGTGTATACTCGCAGATGACGTTGTACCCTTTGAGAAGTAACTCCAATGCAATGTGTATGCAAGTTTTGAAATCGAAGTCCGTTATGAATTAGGACTGGATTGTTTTGAAAAGAATGCTTGAAGAAGCACAGTGGTTAGAGATGGTTTTAACAAACGTAGGAGTCAGTATAACAAATCCTGCTTAATATGCTTTCATAGTTAACCTTGCCTCAATTAGGACTTTTGAATGTTGTAACTTGGCCTGGTTCATGTTTTAAGAAACAATGGATATAAGGCTCAAAATTTATTTAACCCACCCCTTTCTCCTTGATGTTCTCCAGATCCTAAAAATTTGCCTAATCCAATGAAAGTGCTTTGTTTACAAGAGAATTGTTTTGGTTTTGATGTTGAGCAGAAGCCCTAGTAGAGATCCAAGCACTGATGAAAAATGTTGTAAAGATCCAAGCATTGATGTGAAGCTTTTGATGGTTTAGCAGTCACAAGATCATCCTTTGTAGTTCGCCTTTGTTTTCCCCTTATTTTTGCATGAACCAACTCCTTGAGTTTGATCCATCGGGATGCCCTAATTTTTGCCTAAGTCGTTCTTTTGTTTTCATGGAATTTTCCATTTTGACTTAGCGGGCGTTTTTCTCCTTTTTCTTTCGAATGCTCCTTTTGAAGTACTTGATCCTTGGATATTGAATGTTGTGACTGCCATGTCGATTTTGATTTGTAAGCTTCGCCTTCGATACTTCCTCGATCTTGAATGGTGTAATGGGGAAGAAGGTGTTGTAAATGTTACCTCCATTGCTTCCTCAATCTTGGATGAATGCGAGGAAGAAGATATGCTTGAACCTTATGCTTGGATTGACTGATTCTCTTGGCAACCAAAATACATCATCGAATTAGTTGACATCTACCCTGCCCCTGGTTAAAATCAAGGCTCTTTTGAAAAGTAGAAACAAACTCCAACTCCTGGCTCGAGGGGGTAACGAGGGATTAACATCCTTATATCTCCACTGTTTGGGAATGGAAACAATGCCTGTACATCCTCGGCTTGGTCTTACCTTGATAGCATACGTTTAGCTGGACTTAGTCATTTGTATTCGTCATTCTCCCTCAAGTTTGTTAATAACCCTAAAAATAGAAGTGTGTGACTGGAAAGTCATGGTAGTGAGTGAATGAATTGACTCCAAAACCCGCATGGTTGTCCCATTAGAATTACTAATCCGAAGGTACAACTTTTATCTTGAGTAACACTTAGCGGTCGTAAGGATTGAAATTGTGAGCACGGTAAACACCTATTGATCCTAGGGATAACCTCCTTTGTAGATCCACTAACCTTGTTTCACTCCTTAGATTCTCAAACTTGTAGAAGTGAGGGCAACCTCGAAAAATTTTTTTGGACATGTCAAACCTGGCGGGAATAAATCGTTAGCGGTGGGTTTTCGTCGTATCGGAACTTCATGAGTTTCCTTTGACTGAACCTCTTTTGCTTTTTCCTAAGGATAGTATCACCTATGACCCTTTTTTCTTGGTGTGGGGCTGACATATGTCGAATTCTCTCCATCGTAGTTATGCATCTTTGCTCAGGGTATTGCCCCAGTTGGACTGACCCTTGCTCCTAGGTTATCGTAGAGCGTCCTTGTAAATTTGATATGTTCTAAGATGAACCCCTTTATGACTAGATACATCTTGAGTGTATCTATGAGGGAAATCTTTGTTGAACTAATCCTTGCTCGATGACAACCTTTATTGTATTTATAATCATGTTATGACAAGGCATGGACATGCGACTGGCATGGCGAAAGGCATCCTCTTTTTCTTAGTAAGGCTCATCCCTCCTTTCTCCATAGTTTTATGATCCTCTGATTTCTTTTCTTTGTAATCCTCGGGAAATCGGCTAGCGCGATAGGTGTGGATGCGGGTGAAGATAGAAATGCAAATGTAGATGCAAATGTATGATTGCATTAAAATGCGAATGCATGGGTATGCGGGACTCCTTGTATGCAATGCAGACGTGTAACATATGATCCCAGGGACAGCCTTAGAGGCGACATTAGACCCTCTTGGAATCTTTGCAGGGTAAATGTTATGACACGCTAAGGGAAATCCCTTGGATTCGAGAGTATGCAGAAGATAGCGGCTAGTGACCGTTCAAGACAGTCACTAAATCTCATGGTCATCGAGAGGCCAATCAATGTGTACCAATGACTTTGTCCCTCGTGGGAAGGTTCTCTATGCGGAACACAACCTATCTAAGGACGATATGGACGAAGAGAAATCCCTACAGGCTAGGGATGTGATGTGTAAATGGAGATCCAAACCCTACAAGTTAGAGGGTGCGCGGGAATAAGCATGGAGTGACCGTTCAGGACAGTCACTAGATTTCATAGCCATCGAGAGGCCAATCGAACGCATGCTAATGAAGTTGTCCTTCGGGGAAGGACGCGTCGTCGTGAAAACACACGAGCGTGAAAGAAAATCCCTATAGGCTAGGGAGTGCGTAGGTGTAGGCACGAGGTGACCGTTCGAGACAGTCACTAGATCGCATGGCCATCGAGAGGCCAATTGACGTGCGTTAATGGAAATGTCCTTCGTGGGACGGACGCGTAGTTGTAAGAATACAAGGATATAAAAATAAAATCCCCACAGGCTAGGGGATGCATAGATGGTGATGTCCTTCGTGGGAAAGACATGGTCTTTAGAAATTAGAGTCCCTACAGGCTAGGGACCACGTGGGGATACCTGCAAAATCGAAACGCATAGATATTCGAAGTATATAAATTGCAAACATAAAGAGCACAGCAGCACAAAAGTCCTAGGTTCATAGGTTCGACGTAGCGGCTCTTGGGAGCCAACCTTTTTATAGGGGGTTCTAGAAGGTCTCATGGGGTCGTTCGTAGCCTCCGAGATTTTTTGTCTCTTTGGATTTTAGAACAACTCATTTTATCCATGAGGTTCGAATTTTTGGGGTAGGTTCTCGGAGAGATCAGCCAAGTATCCAGTCCAGCCCTCAACAAAGTCAAGCCTCGTTTTGGACCTTTCCGAATACTCAACCCACTCCGAGTGGAGTTATCAATGAGACTCGTAGGAGATTCATACTCCCCTATTGATCTCAAAGTTAACTCCCACACTTAGGGTTTAACAACAATGTATAATAACCCAACAGATATAATAGAAAAATAGCAAAAAATATTCATTTAAATAAATATTTAATTAAACTGCAGTAATGAAATTGCAAAGGAAGATAAATAAATAAATAAAATTTAAATATTTAAAACTAACCTCGAACTCCAGCCGCTTGCAATTTAAAATGCGATACACAACAAATATTTAAATAAACAGATATTATTTAAACAAACAGATAAATACTTTAAATGATTTAAATAGATGAAATCATAGATAAATAAAATAAATAAAAAATTAAAAAAAATAAAATTTTATATATATATTTTTTTAAAAGATGGACCTTCCCCCAAACCCTGAAAAATGGCAGGTTTGCCAAACCCTAAAATGCGCCAAACCTAAACCCTGCCAAAACCTAAAACCTATAGGAACATAGTAATTCACCGTTATGGTTGTCCCAGCAGAGTCGCCGGCTGTAGCAACCTGCCTAAAATTTTAACTTAGAGAGTCGCCACCTATTCTGAAGGGCGAATAGGAAACCCTACGCAGTATAGAGATCAGGGTAAGATACTATATTCAGGTCGAGGGAAGGTGTTAGGCACCCTCAACCCTTTCCTATTGGCTTTGAATCTAAGGGTCAAGTTTTATGGCTAAAAGTTAAGGTTTTATAACTAAAGAATTGAATAAGGGGAAAAATTGAGATTTTTGGGAAGGGGACTCGCCTTGTTGCCAAGTGCCTACGTATCTCCTTATGGAGAATCAGAGTCAACGTAGTTCGGGGACAGGATTGTACGCCTTAGAATTAGAATTATGAATGTATTTGAAGTTGTTTTGAAGTTGTTTTGAAATGCGAATGTTCGAAGGTATTTTGAATTACCTTATCGTAGTTATGAACATCGCAGTGTTTGAAGGGGTAATTTTCTGTAGTATCGTGGTTTAGTGTATTTTTGATGTTTGGGCGTACAATCCTGATTTTAGTATGCACTATTAACCGCGACGATCAATAGATTCAATCGCCATAGTTAACAGATTTGAAGTTGCACCGTTACCAATTTTAATCAATTGATTTGATTATTACTGATAACGAATTAGGATATTTTTTAATAATTTGTATGATTTAATTTGTATCATTACCCCTCGCAATCGATTGATTCGATTAAAAAGGATAATGAATTGAAGTATGGAAAATAGAAAGGTTAATCATCGCGACAAATAAGATAGTCGAAACCACTTAACCGAATAAATTGTTATTTTAATTATTTTATTTCTCACCAATGCGACTATTAGATATAATCGAATCGAAGAGAAAATTCATAAATCAACTAAATGAAAGTTAATATTAATATATATATATATATAAATAAATTAATTTCTATTTTTCTATCGTGGGGTGTATTTTATTTCTATGTTAATTGAGGTGTTTTATTAGCAAAAGAAATTGGCCCAAAAATACATTCGGGGCCAAACGGATGCAAGGGGGTAAATTAAGTCAATGGAATCTATAAGACAAAATAATTGTCCAACGTCTTAAATCCAAAATATAATGAAATTTACAAAATAAAAAAAATATCATAAAGATAACAGCAACAAATATGAGGCGGTATCTCCCTAGTGTGAGTTCAAATCTTATCTTGACTTTTCAAACCCTTTTTCCAATAGCATGCCGACACGTGGCGATTATATAAAAATAAAAATATTTAATATGAGGACCAAATGAAAACGAGCATATATTTCCAGATCTCAGCTTTTTCTTTTGTTCACCAAACCACCATATTTCTATCTTCTTCCTTATTTGTTTTCTCCCAAATATCAAGAATTTGAATTACCATCAAGCAAAACAACCATAAACAAAGCTTTCAAAATCAAAAGAAAATGGAAAGTGGAGAAACTGGACCTGCATAAGATTCACGGCGGAGATTGCTCAAGGACTCGAGGGTCAGCGGCGACGGCGAGTGCATCGGAAATCTCGCGGTTGTGATGCTGTGTGTTGTAGCGGTTTGGTCCTGCGTGTGTGCGGTGTTTTGCGTGTGAAGGTGAAGGGACGATGCTGCAGCGGCGGTGTGTGAACCGTAGGCGGTGTTGTTCATCTGCGTGTGTGCGGTGGCGGTTTGCGCCGGACTCCGATGGGCTTGTCTCATGTCGCGGCGGCTAGACGGTAACCGCGGTGATTGGTTGCGGATAGAGGAGCTACCGGCGGTGGTCGCTGGGCGTAGTGCGGTGGTTCCCACTGTTGGGTATCGGCGTGAGGCAGTCTTGTCCTGATGATGAAGTATACGGATTCGTTCTCAAAACGTGCTCCCTAGTCTTCCTTTTTTGTCTGTATGTTAGTGAAAACAATACAAGTGGTTGCCCTTGAGTGTTTTACAAAATGTACAATATATGTACAAACTTTACGTGAACGAAAAAAGGTCTTATTTTGCTTCAGATTAGAGAATCAGGGTTAGTGGGAGGGATATTTACAGTCTGAAACAAAAGTGAATTGTTAGTAAAAAATGGCTTCCTTGTGTATTGTACGTATTGATTCTAGAATAGGGTTAGTGGTTGGAGTTGGCCTCCACTAATTGTTAGAAAACTTATCTATTTATAATGCTATACTTAGGGTTTTCTACTCTCAATGGGCCTATTGCCCAATTAATTTAATAAAAAATCCTAATAAGACTAATATTAAGGTTAATAATAATAATTATAATTATACTAATAATCCTAATAATATTGAATAGTAATGTTAGTAAATAAAGCTGCAATAGATAATAACAGTTAATAAAGTAATAATAATAAAAGATAAAATGTTAGTAAAAAGCAATTATATCCAAAAATGATAGCACCCTTGTAGTAATTGGGCTCAACTGTTTGGGTCCTAAAATACCTGTTATCCACACCCCTATTCCAATTTGTAAGAGAATGGATTTAACAATATAAATGTTAAATCTCATGACTCTTAATTTTAATTCCCTTGATAAATTATTAGACCAGAAATGATCGAGCAAATTTTGGGGTATGACAGGTTCAACAATGTATTCTATGAAGAAGGTCCTGAAACTCGCAAATTATCTGAGTGTTTACGGTGAAAAATGGTGTTGAACCGCAAGTTTTTGGACGCTAAAAAATTCATATCTCACAATCTGCTCGCTCGATTCAGCTCATTTTTTAACTGTAGCTTCGTCTCATTATTCTTGACATTTCATATGTTCGGGAAAAAGATCAATTATGCACCAAAAATTCCCTGAATTTTGAAGAGCGTCATGATTTTTCAGCAAAAAGTATGTTTTCGGGTACGTCGTGGCGAGTTTGAAAATTCATAACTTCTTCGATTTTTATTGTATGAATTCCATTCTAGTGGAATTCTCTCTAAAATATTGTTAGCTGCGATTCTTTGTCAAACACGCTCATTCAGATTTCGATTCGAAGGATGAGTTTGATCGCGTTCTTTGAGCGGTACTTACGAAATTCGGCACTGTCGCGCCAAATGAACTGACGTTTCTCGTCATTGAGACGATTCTTGCGGCTACGATCCATAATTTTGGTCATCTTCACATTGACGTTAGTTTCGTTTCCGAATTTCGCATCGAATCGTATTTCCCCGAAAACGAGCTAAAAAGAGATACGTCGAGGGTATTTAGGGAAATTCACCAAACACTATACAAACCATTTTACACTATTTTCTCTCATAACTTCCATTCACCAAAAAAATAGTAAAACTTTTCTCTCAATTCTCTCTCAACTCTCAAAGATCAAAAACCACAAAATACTCAAAATCTCTAACTATCTTCAAGAACATATGAAGATCATCAAGAACATGGAAGGATAAAATTACAAGATTAATCTCACTATCCTCCGATTGCCCAGCCGCCATGCAACCACCACTGCGCCGCCTCTGCTCCGACGATCTCCGCCTCCGTCTATCCATGCCGCGACACCGGCGACCTCCGTGCAACGCGCGATTTTGGCGCTCCCTCCGTCTCTCCACTGCGACACCTCTTCACAAACTCCACTTTGCACATTCGGTAATGATTCTTGAATTTGATTCTTGCTCTTCTTGATTATGAGTATTAATTGTTAGAACTTGATATTGAATCATGATGTTGTTTGAATTATGAACACTACTTGTTAAGAATTGTTGAATATGAGTTGATATTTGAGTTTGATATGTGAGTTGATGATGATTTATGAGGTTCATTGATGTTGTTATGTGGTTTGATTGTTGTTATTGTTGATAATATTCTTGAATCAAAAAGATGCACACTATGTGTTTGATGGAACGATTGAGAGACTTATTTTGACTATAATTGATTGAATAATGAGTAGTGTTGATGTTCTGGTTAATTGTTGAGGTTTACTCATGAATTGGTGATGATTTTGTGGTCTTTTTATTGATAATTCAAGTTTGTAATAGTGCTGGAAATTTAATGTTGGTTTGTTGATGTTGTAGGCATAAATTTGAATGAGAATAATCTTGGTTAAAAGTGTATAATGCTGGAAATTCTATTGGTGCAATGTTTGTGTGAGTTTTGGAATGTAAAATTGGTTGGTTGGTTCTTACTACTTAATAATGCTTGGTGTTAATTGTTGGAAACTCCAATTGTTGGAAATGTTGAATAAAAGTGGTGCTGGTTGATCTTGGTGTTCATAACTTGTCTCTTGATAATTGGAAGCATGTTAATACTAAGTGCTTGAGATGTGAGTTTAATGTTGAGAATTGTAGTTGTTGCATTCTTGAAAATCATGTTTCCATGCTATTTTTGCTTTTTCTAATAATATACTTTGATGTGCCAATTTCCATGAGCCATTGCTTGGTAATTATGTGTGGTTTCTATAACTTTTTGGGACTGTTTTAGTGTTCTTGTAGTGCAGCATTTTTTAGGTGTTAATTGCATTGCATTTCACTTTTCCTAACTCATGAAAACTTAGCTTTTTGAAGCAATTTTGGCCTAAACTTTAATTTGTTATTTGTTGGTTGTTTCTAAGTGATAATATGCTTTCTCATATGTTAATAAATTCCTTTAAGTGCTGGAATTTTCTGACATGTGTTGCTTATTGTTTTTCTCCCAGATTTCCCATAACGCGCACGTAGTGTCGGCTTTGCTAAAATTGTCATAACTTCTGATTTGCTTCGAGTTTTTGCGCGTGGGAATAATGTTTCTCAAGTAGAATAATATTTCTGGAGCTATTGGTGAGGTTTATTTTCAGATTCGGCTGACTTTTTCACCGTTTTTGCTACTGCCTCGATCTCGAAAATCGTGCTTCCGAGCCGATTTAATAAATTCCGACTGCATATTTGAGTTCTATGGCACGTTTCTAGCTTACCATAAAATTTTGCCTTCATTCCGAAAAAGTTGGTTTTTACCATTTTTACCGGATTTTGCCGTTTCGGTGTACCTTTTGACTTGTAAATAGTTGCTTTGGTTTCCATAATACTTGTGTACATAATTAGTTAACATTTGAGCGCTATTCCATATTGCTATCTTGTTTTCATTCGGTTTATTTTTAAAAAGTGTGTTAAATGTCAAATTTCCGTTTAAAACCCGTATATTTTGTTTCTAGTTGTGTTTTGTACGCTTGCAGATGTTTGTTGCTTGTTACGATACGATTTATGCTTGTTTCCTTATGTGCGTAGTTGCTGCTCTGTGTGGGTGTTGGTTTCCTCTCACCGCATTTTCATTTCTTATTTCGTTATCAATTTTCAGTGTGATTTATAAAGCACCAACGCAATTCCGATTGCGGTTTCTGTTATCTCTAACTTGTGTGCTAGTATGCAAGGCTTCAAAGGCATCTTCTGATTGGCGCTTATTCACTCGTGTTCTTCTTTACTTGCGGGACACGACATTATCTCTTCTCAATTCGCGTTCTCGGCTGTGAGATGCGCCTGTTGCTTTTATACTTGCTTTGTTTGGAATTTGGATTGCTTGTTTTCTTTGCAAGTGTACGATGCGTTTATGCTCGACGTACATGTCGGCGTGTGATTTATTTTCACGGCGCTGTTTCTTGTTTGACTATGCGTTTAATCGGTGTGCTGATTGTTTGCCTGTTGCTTTTGCTAGCTCGCTCGCGGGATCTCAGGTTTTCTTTCTTAAATATTTGCAGTAATTTACGGATCATAATCCATTTGGTATTGATCTCGTTTCATTTTACCTTTTTCCCACATTTTATCGCTTTCGCGCATCATTCATAGCATGAGAAGTAGGATTAGGCATCTTGTAACACCCCGATTTTTAACGGCGCGAATGTATTTTTTTTCAAAATTAATGCCTTACAAAATATGGACCACTGTCCTTTTAGGAATAATAAAAGTGATAAATCAGAGTACGAGCTTTTCGGTCTAAGTCTTTTCCATAAATAGGCCCAACGCAGTGCCCAAGGTCATAAAATATTTGACCACTTGAATATAATTGCGTACAGAGTATTTGACAACAAGTAAAGGTCAAAACCACACACACAAATTAAGCATTCAGCTTTAACAACAAACTTCCCAAACAAACACAGACAACACTCTGAAACAAAACCCTAAGCTGATCTTGAACTCCTAGCCAAAGACATTCACATCTTGCAAGTCTTCACGACACCAGGATACCTTAACTATCCCCAATTGCTAACAGCCTGGGTGGTCGTTAGCCACAACAGAATAATAGCAGAGGGTCACGATCTAAAAATAACATACATGAAAGAATACACACATGCAAGTAATACATGATATACAACAGTCACAATATTTATTTCAATAAATAAAATAATTCACCAATAGCCTAATGCAGACTCTACATGGTGTGATCCCCCTAACCGGGTTCCTCACATGCATGAATTCCAGAATTTAACCTCTCCGCAGAGAGTCGTAGGCATCTCCTACTAATTTCGTGGCCAATCTCCTCAATGAGGCATCTCCTCATGATGACTAGTCTTTAACTTAACTAGCATCGACTCAATAAATCCCGCAGGATTAAGGTGGATCCATTCCCGATAATCACACCCCGTGAAGACCCACTTGGCCAACACGTACTATGATATGTATGAGCACAGATATGCAAATGCATCATGAACATTTCTCAATATTCAATTCATATATTTATTCAAAATCATATGAAAGTATATTCACAAGTTTAGCATCACAGCATAAACTCATATTCATAATTGGGCACGCAACATTAAACATTCTCAGTCGGACACGCAATTATCACAAAATCCCCAATTGGGCACACCATCATTCATACCAACACATATGCATTCAATCACATATAATATCGTTAGAAAGTGTCCTTACCTTAGCAAGCTTCAAACACATTCAACTTACGCTACATGAGAACGGTATGTCTCTCTCGACGAGGTCTCTATCCAGTTCACACTTTCAACCTTTTAAAATACACAATTTAATTAAGTTAACACTAACCCAATTACTTTCATAATTAAGACTTTATTTTGGCCACTTACCTAATCAATTAGGTTTAGATTTTTTTATTTCCGATTTACTAACCTAACATTTTATATTAAAAACATATCTTTTCAAATAGAAATTGATTTTTCTCTTAAAAAAATAAAAAAACATTGACGCGAAAAGTTCATAACTCACTAGTTTAAAATAGTATTATGATGTTGTCATAAACATTATTTTTCTAATACTTTTGTTCATAGTTGATTAAAATTATTAAAATAAATCAATGTTAAATATGCAAGGGAATAAAGTTTATTTATAATAATATAAAGATACCGTTTGAGACTGAAGATAAAATCACTAATTATTATTATTCTCCAAATATTTAGTCCAAATGATGAAATCAAATATCATAAAAAGACTATAAATTAGAAATAAGAATAGTATTTCTTATTCAAAATAATAAACTATTTCGATCTTAAAATTTTTAGCCATCATAACTCTCTTTTTGAAACATATTTCAAAATAAAATTAACCTTTATTTAGAATAGAATAAAACTATAAATATTTTATTTTATTTGATAGACATGGGATAATAGTTGATATACAAACTAATGGTTCAATCTCCGATAATTTGATACTGCTAACCAAAACGGATTCTGACATTTTATTTCTAAACATAATTAAATGATATTTTAAATTATAACACAAGTTTAAAAATATAATTTTATGAACTTAAAATTAGTCTTCTTTAAATTAGAAATTCTGTAAGAATATTATTTTTTATTTTAATTTAGATTAAATCATTATATAATTTCATTTATAAAATAGTCGTAATCTTATTATATCTTTGATTTTATATAATACAATTTCAATAGAAATTAACTATAGTATTATGAGTCTATTTGCAATTTAAAATAAGGTATTGTCTACAAAAGGGACAAGGCATGTAACGTGGAAAAGTCCAAACCTTTGGTCATGCATAAAAGATTTCTATATTTCAACTCAAGGTCACCTATTAAAACTTGTTAAAAAAAAAAAAAAGGTCACCTATTAAAACAACAAGCATCTTAATTTTAAAAATTGAAACAATGGGACCTCAATTATCAAATTTTAATGGAATAGAAAAGAAGAATTGGGGACTTACAATTTTAATGGTGCTACTAGTTTCAACAAGCAATTCCAAACAACTATTTGTTAGAAACTCTCATGATCTCCCAACACTTAAATTGTTTTCATTATCTCTTAACAGATACTCCCACCGTCTCATAATAAATATCTTATTTGAGCAATGCGCGGTTTTTAAGAAAATGATTGGATGTGTTGGTTTTAGTAAAAAAGTTAATGTCATTTACTAGAATACCCCTATTAATAGTAGTTGAATAACGTGAAAGTTAATAAATAGGGGTATAATAGTAGAAAAATAATAATGATTGATGATTGGAATTGTAAATAGACAATTAATTTGAGACAGAAAAAATGCAAATGAGACACTTATTATGAGATGGAGGGAGTAATAAAAATGAAAGAAAGAAATAGGGTGGAAGAGTTTTACGTGAGTGAGAAGATGAAGGAATAGAATGAGTCTTTAAATAGAAAGTCTAAAATTATACCATCCATTGGATTTAAAGGAGAAGACATGTGGATCAAATCTCCACACTTAATTCTCTCTACTCATAGTATTAAAATAATAATAACCCAAACAAATATCTAGATATTTTGATTGAAACGAAATATAAATGGAAAAAGGTACCGAAACGAATAATAGTCGAACGTGCATTTGATCGAAAAATAAAAATGAACATATTTAAATGATCTACGCGAAATAAAGTTATATAAAATAGATTCACAATGATCAAAATCATAAATAAAAATACACGGTTAAACAGGCTCTGGCAGGTAAACATGTGGCCGCAAACGGTGTCAAAAAATAAAACGAGCTTACCAACGCGATATGCGCGTAACATAAATCAATAAAATACTTTGATACATGTCGAAACTCTAAATATTTTGCCCGCTAATTTTTTGATAGTGTCGAATTGGTTCGATCATTCGGCCTATAAAATTCCTATTTAAATTTTGATGACGATCGAAGTCAGTAAAAATTTAAAAGATGGGTATATTTTTCTTGTTTTCTTGATACTTTATTTTTGAAATTTCAACACGATAGAAACATTTAAAACTAATATAATGATTGTGCCAATTTTAAAACTCTGATTCACACGTAGCACATTTTCAACAGAATTGATCAAAACCGACGATTAAATAGAAAATCGATAAAATAAAATAGCATAATACTATTTAATATTCTCAAATTATAATTCATGCTATTGTACTTCTATGGGTCTTACACATCTTGCATATGGAAATCCTCTTAGGCGTGTGCCGGAGGTTCTATATTTGTCGGTGTGTTTATATTTGTGCTTTGAGGCAGAGAGTCACGGTGTGATAAGACCTCTTTACAGACACACCGTTAAGTCCTCATGGAAGGCATGCAGAGAGGGTTCATAATCAACCCCCACCCAGTCTCATCGAGTCCGTTCAGTTAGCGTACGCCACACGTTGCTTGCTTTTGAACTAGCCAAAGATCCTGTTATCGAGTATGTCAAGTGATAGGACCATACAGTCGAATCCTCATGTTTCTTAGCTCACGTCGACCGACATTGACGCTCGATGTATGCATGCGCCGATTTGCCTCTGCTCCTCCTTGCCCCGGTAATACAATGTCGCAGTTAAGGATTCATATCTCCTAGGTCTGATGCGTGGTTAACTCGGGTGATACGCCCCCCTTGGCTATGGCAGGACCGCTTTTCTACTATAAGGCTTGCGCCTGTAGGTGTGTGTGCACGAGCCGAGCTCGTTTGTTTGATATTCTTGTTTGCTTTCGCTTTTCCCTGTAGGTTTCTAGTTTAGCTTAGTCTTGCACCCTCTGTATGACAACATGGGTAGCGAGCTTTCCCCATTAATTTAGGATTTCCCTCATACATCTTTTAAAACACAAACACACTCTTTGATTTTCTTTTCTTAAGACCCTGTTATTTTCGCTACATTCCCAAGCGTAAGACTCCAAAGGACGAGCAGCGGAATGCGAATGTAACTTGTTCACCTAAAACACACAAAACAAACAGAAATTAGTTAGCCGAGCTGCGGTACCTCTGATTCCGTAAAACGGATACGTAGGCAGCGGGGCAGGGGCCGTGCGAGTACAAAACTTTCTTTTCCCTATATTTTGCATGCATACTAGTTCAATTTTAGGCATAGACTTTTACACACCCATAGATTAGCTAACAAGCGTGGATCCCATCGAGTACGACGGACGTGAGGGGTGCTAGCACCTTCCCCTCGCGTAACTGAATCCCTTACCCTCTTCTCTGGTCGTGAGACCATTACACCTTGTTTCGTGGTTTGTTGGCATTCTCTTCCTATTAGGATAAATATATTAGTGGCGACTCTATTGATTTTCACGGTAGCGACACATGGCCCAATCTCATGTGCCAATTTTCTGTCTTCGAAAAAGGTTTCGTGGATGCAACATTTGTCGAACCACTTACAATTTCAGCCTCAAAGGTATACAAGCCTTGTTTCTTCACGCCTCTCAAGACTTCCTTCGACCCCTTCATGACTTTTAGGATACTTTTCTCTCCTTGAAAAATATATCCTTTCTTATCGAATTCACCAAGAGAAATCAAATTTCTCTTCAAATCAGGTACATACCTGACTTTAGTCAAAAACTTTATTGACTCATCATGGAGCTTGAATCTCACATATCCAACACTTTGCAATCTTGCAAGCTTTGTTGTTTCCCAACAATACAAACCCACCATCTTGATCACATAATTCCTCGAACAAGTCTTTGTTTGGAGTCATGTGCCAAGTGCAACCTGCATCCATAATCCACTCCTTACTAGAGTCACCGCTCGAAACCACAAGAACACTAGATGAGTCGAAATCATATTGAACAATGGTTGCATTGCCATTATCCTTACCTCCATGATCTTTCACACATTCAGGGCACACCTTTCTTATGTGACCCTCCTTCTTACAATGATAGCATCGAATACCAGATGCTTCGCCACTTTAAGACTTCTGCTGACTTTTACCTTTCTTCTTGTCGAACTTACCATACTTTCGCAAGAATTTTCCCTTGACGGCCAAACATTCACCAACCATAGAAATTTTGTGCTCCTTTTGTTCGTTCAAGTCCTTAGAATACAAGGCTGATTGAACTTCTTCGAAGTTCAGGGACTCCCCTCCATACAAGAGAGTTTCTTTGAAGTGAGCATATGTTCTAGGAAAAACGCACAACAACAACAATGCTTGATCTTCATCATCGATCTTCACATTAATATTTTCTAGATTGAGAATCAGCATGTTGAACATATCCAACTGCTCAGCCGACACTTTGTCTTCAATCATCTTGAATGAGATGCAACGCTTGCTTTAGGTAGAGTCGATTTACTAGTGATTTGGTCATGTCTAAACTTTCAAGTTTCACGCATAACCCTTATGTCATCGTCTCCTTCAATACCTATCGAAGAACCTTATCACCAAGGCTCAACAAGATTGCGTTGTGGGCTTTCTCTATCATGGCTTTGTTTTCTTTTTCTGTTAAGGAAGCATCCATAGTTGTCGATCCCTTCAACGCTTCCAAACAACCATGGTGGACCAGAAGGAATTTCATCTTCAAGCACCACAGACCGAAATTGTTCACTCTAATGAACTTTTCAATCTCATACTTTGTTGAAGGCATCTTCTCCATGCTCACTGCACCAATTTGTTGTGAAAATGATGCATTGATAAACAAAGTATAAACTGTTTCTTTGTGATTAAGAAACACACAAGGGTAGAAAAGATGATAAACAAGAAGAACAACAAGGATTAGTTATAACTGGTATTCTTTACTTTCTCTATCAATCAAGATTACAAGTGTTACAGGAATAACAAATAACCCTCTCACCCTAAATTAAGATTTACATTATGCAATGATGAGAGACTAGTATGCTAGTTATAATAAACCTAACATACTAAACTAATGGGCTTTTTCACAAATATCCATTACAAGCTAACTTAGGGTACAAGCTAACTTAAACAATTGGACATAACAAGCAGGCCCAATTCGAAATACTAACAACCCTAGCATTTCGACACCCACATACTAGAACACACTTCGACTTCAGTATGTTGGTCTTCGACATCAGCATGTTAACATACTTTGATGGCATGCATAAATCCTATAGAACCAGAAGCTACTCTTTGACCTAATAGAGTTCGATCCAATTCTCCCAATCATTACATAGCACATCTCATTTATTCATGCATCATACTCACCGAATATTTCATAATAATATACAACATATTTTATCGTCAAAACGTCACATATTCATACACCTCACAATTATCAATACATCAAAAGTCATTGACAAAGTTCATGCAATGTCACATAGGATGGCAATGCAACAATTGAATCAATGGATGTGGTACCAAACTGTTTGATGAACACTTGGTCATCACCCTCCAATGATCTCTACCATAGGATCGATTCCCTCTTGGAACCAGAGCACTTCACAAACGCACGCAATCCGCATAATAGGATTGAGGCACTTCACATGCGGACCACCGTCCAAAAATAATGCAATGAATGCATGATTTAGAAAAATTCTGCCAACCCCAAAAACAATGAGCTAACATAGTCGAACCTAAGAATGATAAATTTGTTGCCCAAACATACACTTTAGACTTAACTAAATGCAACGAAATCTTTGACCTCTTGGTTGCCGGTGGTCATATCATAATTCCAAGGGGAGTAAAAACGCCGTGTTTGGAGAAATGAAAGAAAAGAGAATTTTGTAAGTTTCATAATTTTTTGGGTCATAAGACTATTTAATACAATTGAATTTTACAGTTGTCATGAGAAACATGATTCAAAGAAGGTTGAGGAACAAGAGAGATGTTGCAAGTTCCAATTGTCACGAGAAACAAGATTTAACTCAAGAGGTGACAAGAAGACCAACGAAAGAGAGAGTTTTCCCCACTTCACCGGCTATAGCATAAAAGGTTGAGGAATTTAGGCCACCGACAAAGACAAGACAAAGCCTAGCCCCTGCTCCTAAGGAAGAAGAACCCAATGAGGAGGATTAGGAAATGGTGGCAGATAAGTCCTCACACCCAGAGGATGATTTCAACATAGTATGCAATATGGTGTATGTATTGCCAATTGAGCATGATGTTGTTACAAAAATAATAAATAACGAATAGGATTTCGGCGAAAAACATGGATGTACACAAATTAGTTTGCTTCTACATGATGAATGAGGGTTGCGTCGAAGAACATAATGCTGTTTTTTAGAAGTCGGACACAGGGATGAAAATTTACCTCAAACCTCTTTTTATCAAAGCAAAAGTTGACAACTTCGATGTCAATAAAGTATTAGTCGATAGTGGTGCATCGGTCAACTTGATGCCACACTTTCTACTCAAAAGAATAGGAAAACTTGATATTGACCTAAGTCCCCACAATATATGAGGGTAAAACGGGCCATCTCTAGGAGTAATTCAGGTGGATTTGGCTGTCGGAACTACTGTACGACCAACCTTGTTCATGGTCATTCCAAGAAAAGCCAGCTATAATTTATTGTTGGAGAGAGAATGGATCCGCGGTATTGGGGCTGTTCCTTCATCCTTCTGGGAAGTTTCCCGGAAAGCGTGTGAGTGAGGACAAATCATGTTGAAAAGACCCCTGTTGGTTTGCGGAGTCAATCGATAATCCCGAAAGTAGTATGGGGCGTTACACCCACTAGCTAATTTAGGGTTCAAAGAACGAAAAAATGACTTTAACTCTGTGAGACTCCATCCAACTCATTTTTTCTATGGGACAAAGAGATCTGGGGAGAAGAACCCCAATAAGAAGGCGAAATATCCCCCACATGTTGGGAAGATGACGACACTTCTGATGTCTAAGTCGAACACCAAGACTAAGAATACGGCCCCCAGGGCCGACAGTCAAATAAAATTGGCACGAGAAGCCAAAGCCAAAAATAAAATGGCCAACAATATAAACGATTCGAATTCATGGACTCGAATAACGGCTCATATAGCTAAAAGTCAAGAAAAAACTGCCCAAAAGGCTGAATTACAACACCAATTTACCATTAAAGTCAAATTAGTCGGATATACTACTCATTCGACAGACCAAAGGCTGGATTGTATATATGATGACGAGCCTTTAGGTTTTAAAAAGGATTCATTGGATTCAGCAAAGAAAATTCAGGCTCAAGACCCTCTTGAAAAGATCGATTTACAGGACGAGACACTAAGAATGCCAACATATGTGAGTGCCAACATTACTCCAGACTTGAGGGAAAAAGTGGTTGAATTACTTAAAGAATTCAAAGATTGTTTCGCTTGGGACTACAATGAAATGCTCGAGGTGAGTAGAGAAATAGTGGAACTAACGCTGCTGATACGTTTGGAAAGAAACCAGTGAAACAAAAACCAAGAAGGTTCGCGCCACAGATAATGTCCAAAATCAAGGAGGAGATTGAAAGACTCCTGTGGAATAAGTTCATCAGAATAGCCAGGTACATCAAATGGTTTCCAAACATTGTATTAGTTATTAAGAAAAATGGGTCTCTTAGGGTGTGCATAGATTTTATAGATCTCAATAATGCAACGCCCAAAGATGAGTACCCAATACCTGTGACACAAATGTTAGTTGATTATGCCGTAGGCTTCGACTATTTGAGTATGCTAAATGGCTACTTAGGATATAATCAGATCTTTATAGTAGAAGAAGTACCAAAAATGACATTTAGATGCCCTGGGGCATTAAGAACCTATGGATGGGTGGTGATGCCCTTCGGTTTAAAAAAAGTGGCATTGAAATGCCGTTAGTTGATTCTGCCGCGGGCTTCGACTATTTGAGTATTCTAGATGGCTACTCAGGGTATAATCAGATCTTTATAGTAGAAGAAGTACCGAAAACGAAGTTTCGATGCCCTGGAGCATTAAGAACCTATGAATGGGTCGTGATGCCCTTTGGTTTAGAAAATGTGGCATCGAAATGCCGTTAGTTGATTCTGCCGTAGGCTTTGACTATTTGAGTATGCTAGTGTTTACGGTGATTTCCGGTAAACAACCGCTAGTCTTCCAAACTATAATAAATACGATTTGGTTACTCGCAGGATCGACTAGATTGATCCTAGGACATAGTCAAAAAGGTTGTTACTCATGATAGTTCGAATCATGTCTATGGTTGGCTTGTCTCGAAATAAGAAATGCTTAATCAAAGAAATAAAGATTAACAATCACCTTGTTATACACGTAAATACAACATCAGCGAAAGATAAGATAAAGATAAAATATAAGACAAAACTGTAAAGTGCAAGAATCTTAAAGTGTAAAGACTTAAATGCTTCAAAACTAAATAGAATGAAAATAAAGAGTGCAGGAATGTAAATGACAGAAAGTAAACGAAATGCAATAATATCAAAAGATACTTGAATAACGAAAGATACAAGGGTATTTAAAATGGTGTTGGTGTCATACGTACATTTCTCAGCGAAACTCGTTTTCTTAACACTTGATACTTGAGCAATATGTGAGTGATTTGTACAAAATGAACACACGGAATCCTAATACTAAGACCCTTATTTATACTAAATTCGACCCTAACGGTCCTACACTAATCTGATGCCACGTTACTCCCGAGAATCCTTGGGATGCCATCTATCTTTGTGCAGTTATAAAAACTACTTCGAAATTCAAATCCTCCCGCCTGAATCCTCTTTCGACGCGTGGCAACGTAATCAGAATCGAGAATGCCACAAAAATACGTTAAGCTTCAGTACTTTACATATTTCGTAAAAATGTCTAAGTCTCCAAAGATGATTCCTTTCGAATTTAACTTCAGTGCTAACTGTCTCCGCTCCACCTTAAACCATCATTCTCGAACATGGCCATCAATAGCCATTTTTGACCTAAAAAGATGGTCATCAGTAACCATCTTCCTTCGAATTTCAAACCTTCGAAGAATATTTTTCCCAAACTAAATCTTCAGCTAACAAATTGCCCCCAATAAATGCCTATTTCGAAAACAAGAGAAATAGGCGTTTCTTGTTATAATAAGATTTCGTTTTACTTACTTCTTAGAGTTCCAAGACTATTAACTGACGTCATAATCAATTATGACTCCGTTTCCAAAACGTCTTGTCATTTTCAAAGATGTCTTCTCATAACTTACATTCCCACGTTCTGGTCTTACTTCATGATCATTACTCCTATATACTAGGAGTAAAGCTAATAATTATTCGACCGCCGTTGGATTAAATCAACGCCTGCCGCGTGTCTCTTGGTTTTTACCCAAAAGATTTGAAAGGGTTTCCGTTAAAACTTTAAATACTTGAACTTCCATCTTCATATAACTTTCACTTCTATCTCCTCATTCTCTTCACAGAAAAGAACATCTTCAGTTACATTCAAACCCATTTCCCAAATCAAATTTACCCATGGCGTCTTCTTCAAATGTTCTTCAACCTGTTCTAAAACTTCAAAATCCTATGCAGACAGGGGATCAAGAACACATACCAAATCCAAATACTACAGAGGCGCGCGCCATCTATGCTTCTCAAGTAATCATTCCATTTGAACTTTCTGGAAAAACTCATGCCTTCATGGGTCCTTTACCAGGAGAAAATAACTCCTCTTTGAATAAATTCTTTCCTGCTTATTACAAGACTAGGCCTTTAGTTAGCAAGAATAGGATAGACGATGAAGGCCACCCAATCTCAGCAAACCCTGATAGCCCAACAGAGACCTCAATTGAAACTCCTTTGGCCTTAGAAAAAATTAGGTTAAACTATGTAACCAAATTTGTGAAAGTCTTTAGGTCAATCCCATTAGCAAAGGATCCTGACCTGTATTATGCTTGGCTAACGAAGGTAGAAAAGCAAAAAGCGCCTTTCTGGAAACAACTAGGGATTTACGATTTAATCCAATTATCCAAAACAAGTTTAGAATATAACCAAACCATGTTAGTAGCGTCAGTTTACTTCTGGGATGCTTCTCACACTACTTTTCACCTTCCATGCGGGATGGTTACCCCTACCCTCTTTGATGTAGCTGCCATTACAGGGCTTCGACCAACTGGGGAAACCTTCGACCCTAATTTCATGGATACTGACACCATTAATTTTAACGAAGCAACAGTCACCTATACTGCCTTCATTCAACAATACCATAATGAAACGGACCCAGACGTTTCTGACGAAGAACACATAGCGTTTCTAGCACTTTGGCTCTCGAGATGTGTGTTTTGCTCTAGGTTCATACAAGTAGCAAAAAGATATCTTTGCATGTCTAACCAGCTAAATGCTGGGATAAAGTTAAACCTAGGCCAGTTAATCCTAGGATTTCTTTATGAGAATCTTGGTGAGGCAACGGACCTTGTTAAGAACTACAAAACAGGGTCTCTTCTTTTCGCTGGTCCTTTCTGGTTGTTGCAACTATGGCTTAATGCCACTTTCGAGGCTCACCTCCCATATAAAAATGTCGTGGATGAAGAAAGTGCAGCCATAAAGGATCGAACAGTAGAAGGAACCAGATTGGCTTACCTAACTCCAAAGGAAGAAAGTGGCAAACTTCATGAAACTTTCCTGGCATTCATGATGATGTTCGCTGAGCGTCATCAGTTCACTCCTTCGATGGCTCCATTCGTACAACGTAAGGTGGGTCCCAAATAGTTTACTCGAGAATCTCCAGCCACTTCTCCTGATCAACAAGCTGAATCTATGGCCATCTGGGAGGCTTTCCTCACCCCAAAGCTGTTATATCACCGACTTCGATCTCCAAAAAGTCATTGCTGTCTCCTCTACTTGTCGCGGGCGAAAAATCGTTTTGTTTCCTCTTTTTTGTGGATGAGACACCTGATGCCTTCTTTGGGCTCGAGTGCTCAAAAAAATGATTTTTCTTTTGTACCGACCAAACTTTTTATTATTTCCAAAGGAGGAAAAGGAAAAAAGCTGCAATAACCTAAAAGTGGGGGGAGAGATCTTTGGGTAAGAGGGTTGGTTATACGAAGGGAAGGTATTAGCACCCAACGTATCTATAGTACTCTATAGGTTTCTTTGTTATGTTTTATTCCATTCTTGTTGTGGTGAAGGTTTTTGTGAGAAAGAGGTGGGACCTAAGGTGTTTGTTTGATTATGCTCGCAAAGACCATCGCGATCCTCTGCATACATATCCCTTAGAGGGAATCAGAGCATCTGTAGCTCGGGGTCTACGGGTGCTAAGGTTTGAATGGTTTTTTTTGTTTTGTTTTGCTCGCCAAGGATCGACCTTGTGCCTACGTATTCTCAAAGGGATGTTGAGAAAGTCAGAGCAATCGTAGTTCCCACTTATGCTAGTGGAAGCAAAGAAAAATAGACAAATGTCGTCTAAATGCTAGATGTATCTAATCTATATCATCACATACATCTGTTTGATTTTGTTTAAAAATCTTTTCATTATAAGCCCGGGGCCATGCCACTTAGGGTGCTTAGAATGATAAAGATGTTTTTGTTGTTTAACCAGCCTTGTGGCAAAAGTTTTAATGAAGTCAGCCTTGTGACAAAAACTTTGATTAATCAGCCAGCCTTGTGGCAAAAGTTTCAATGAAGTCAGCCTTGTGACAAAAACTTTGATTAATCATCCAGTACGGTGGTAAAACAGTTTGATTGATTAGCCAGCCTTGTGGCAAAAAAGTTTGATTGATTGATTGATTGATTGTTTGTGATGATATATAAGAGATACTCCTAGCATAGAGATGAAAAATGTCTAATCTCCTAGGGTATTTGATTTGGATATTGGGGATGCTTATAAGAAGCCCGTGGGTCCTTGTACGAAGCCCAAGAGGAGGCTATCCGAGGGTCCTTGCATTGTAAGCCCAAGAGGAGGCTATGGGAGGGACAATCCAAGGTCCTTGCATTGTAAGCCCAAGAGGAGGCTATGGGAGGGTCACTCGTTTGTACAAAGCCCAAGGGGAGGCATGGTATAGTTGGTTTGAGCTCTTAGAGCGATTTCACCGGGAAACCATACTCTATGTCCTAACCTAAACTAGTGGAGATTCTTTGCACGAAGCCCAATAGGAGGCTATGGGGAACCTAGTGTTGTACTAAGTTGAATAAGCATATATAACACAAACACACATATGAACAAGTACGAACAAACATGAACAAGTACATGAACAAATATGAACAGTTATACATATATGACAGAGTGTGTGTATATAATGGAGTTTATGAAGGAAATATACCTGTAAGCATGATCCATTTGTATACACAGGGCTCGGGACTCACACTCGGGGAGAAGTCCATTTGAATTTATTCAACAGCTATGTAAACAGGTATTTACAAAGGGGCTCGGGACTTATACCTACATGGAGGCCCATGGTATATTTTTGGGAAGATTTAAAGAAACCTTCGTTTTTGGTTTGTTATTAAAGTTAAAAATCAAACTGATTGAGATATGTACAAAAGGCGTACAATGAAATACCTAATTTCATGTACTAGAGTGGGTATGTACAAAAGGGCTTGGGACTTATACCTACGTGGAGGCCCGTGTTTTATTTACAAAACATGGTTGACTGTTTTTTTACAGACGCGTTGTTTGAAAAACGGTTTGAAGATTTGTTTTGAAAGAGAGTTTATTTATTTTGAATAAAAAGACTGTGTAAAAAGAAAAAGGAGTGGGTCTTATACTCTCTAATATTCGAGAGGCCCCTGTTTTATTTTCATAAAACATGGTGGATGGTTTTAAAAAAGAGTTGAAAGATTTGTTTGTAAAAAAAAACTGTTTGGAAGTTTATTTGGAAAAAAGTTTTCTGTTAAAACAAAAACTGTACAAAGAAAGACGAAAGGGACTTATACTCTCTAATATTCGAGAGGCCCCACATCGTTTTGAAAATCAATTGATCAATTAAAAGGATTTAATCAATAGTTCAAAAAGAAATGATTTATCGTTTTTGAAAAGAATCGCGATCGCTCGTTTTAAAACGATTTGAATTTGAAAGAAATCAACTTAATTAAGTTTAAAACAAGTTTTAATGCTTAATTAAGACCTAAGTGATTAGGGTTTGATCACAAAAATATTTACAAGTGATTAGGTTTGAAAATTAAATGAAAAACAATATTTAAAGTATTTAAAAAACACTTAAAATGTATCATTTTAAACCTAATTAAAAACACATTAAATAAATCTTTTTTTGTGATTTTTTTTGATATTGTCAAAATATGTATATTAAATAAGAGGTGTGTAAAAAATGAAGAGAAAATAAATTCATTTGGTTAGTTAAATAATTAGATGAAGTTGTGAAGAAAAATAAGAAAAATTAGTGATAAAAAATTGGTTTTGTCTCCACAAGGACTTGAACCCACGCCCTCTCTCTCACATGCCAAAACCCTTACCAACTGGGCTGCGCGCGCAGCTTGTTATATGTATGCCTCCATTTAATTATATTTTAAAATGAAATATTTGAATTTCCTGAACAAAAATGGCGCCAAGAACACACCCTAATTTGATTTTTGAAATTCTTTGAAACTGGACCAAATTGATCAAGTAAAGGGTCTATCTTGCTCGGTTTTTCACAAGGATCATGATGGTGCCCTCATAATTCATTTATTTTTGCTCTAAGGTGGTCAATTTTGTGATGAACACGAAGAACCCTAATTCTGAGTTTCAATCTCAAATCGTGTGTAGTTGATGAATCATGAAATTGATTGAGGGCTATTGATCAGTGATAGTGCAGAAACAAGATGGCATGTTCATTTTTCATTTATGATGCATGTATGATGGAGTTTGAAGTTCATGAGCACTTACCTCAAAAACGGCCAAACTGGAAATTGAAATCGTGCCTGGAGGTGTTACAGATGCTTTGTATCAATCTAGATAGCTTCAATGGACCTTATGTGATGTGTTTGAATGCCCGGAATGAACTGGAAACCTCTTGATCACCTTGTGGTACCCGAACTGCAGTTTAGCTCAAGTGAGGATCAAGCTAGTTGATTTTGATGTTTCAGATCATGTATGATGGTTGGAACAGTTCATGTGAAGTATATGGAGTGTGTTTAGATGATTAACTTGGACAGATATGGCCTGGTATGAGAATTGATATGTTAAGGCTCATTTTATGCAAATATGGTGGTTGAAGAGTGATTCTGAGATTTAGGGTGATTTGGGGTGTATGGATGGATCAAACACATCCCATATGATGTTTGTGGTTTGTGGGAAGCATCACTTTGGTCAGAACTTGCAAGAGATGGAGGTTGAGTTTTCTACCTCACTTTGAAACACATGACTTGTAATTCAAGAAAGAAGAGAGAAAACCTATAATTGTGAGGTTTTGGTGTGAATTGAAGAGTGGAAATGACCTCTATTTATAGGCCAAGAGTTCTGAACTCAGACCTTTGCAAGTTGCTTCAAAGTTTGATGATTTGGCTTAAGGGATAGAAAGGAATCTTTTACATTAATGCAAAATGGTTAAAGTGACCAAACCATGGTTAAAACTCTAAGCTTCTTATCTCTTTCCATTCTGATCTCAAATCAGAAAAATATCATTCAATCATTGCTTCTATGCATCATTACTTGGATCATTTGGCAAATTGGTTCATAACTTTGCAAAAATGGCTTGAAATTTCAAGTGAAAAGTTCACTAATGGCAAAATTCAAAACCATAGCTACACTCCATATTTTTTCATGCTCTTGGACATTTTAGAAAGCTCATGTTACACACTTCAAAAGCTTAGTTGAAAGTTTCTTCAAGACCTTTAAGGAAATGGGTGAAAAAGATCCATGAACTTTGAGAAAAATGAAGTTTTAAGTGGATTTTTCAAAAAGTACCAACTTTGAAGCACCATATCTCTTAAATGGTTGATCTTATGGAAAAAATTTATATGTGTCAAAGTTGTTTATTGGATCAAAATCTACAACTTTCATGTTGGAAGTTTTTTTCAGTTTGTAGGTGAAATTTTGAGAAATTCCCTTTCAAAGTTTGGAAAAAACCATGAAAAAACACTTAGAAATTTTTCTAAGTATGGAAAGTCAAACTTTTGACATTTTGATTCTTGATTGATTTTCTTGATTTTTCTTGATCAAATGACTTCTCATATCATATATTGATGATTTAAAACTTCAAAAGTCATGGTTGACCAAAATTCCCCAAAAGTCAATGGTGATCTTGTACAGTTGACTTTTTCAGACGAATCGCGTTTTTGGAGATTTCAAATGAAACAGGCTATCCTCATCAAATGAATGGTATGAATGGATCATATTGAAGCATTTGAGGATATTGAGCCATGGTTTGAGTTGTGACACCATGTCCTGATTAAAAAGTCAGTGGTTTAGTGAATTAGGTCAAAAAACCCTAATTGTCGATCTGATGAAATTGATGACTGTAGGTCTTGAATTGAGATGTAATTTCCATTGTATATTGTCATAGGGATTATTTGAGGATGATTGAAACCTTTGATTGACTTCCTGGGGGTTTTTATGGTTTCCCAAATGTGATCCCTGATTTCAGTCCCTGATTGTTCAAAACCCTGATCTGAGGATTTGTTTGATCAATCTTTGTGTAGGAGATGTTCTGAGCCAATGGATTAGGTCAAAGTGATGCACTTGAGGTCTTGAGGTCATGTCCCAAGCCATTAGGTCAAATTCTGAGCAAAAGTCAGGGGTATGCTATCTTCAGGCAAAACCCTAATTCAGTCGATTCAGAGCCTTTGAGCTTGTTGAAATGAATCTCTGAGGACCAAATGTTGATTGTTGATGAAGATGATTCATTTGAAATGAAGGGAGAACAAAACCCTAATTGATTGGTATTTGTACTGATGAATGATTTCCTGATTAAATCCTGCTGAGTCACAAGTAACAAACACAAGCTATGCAATTTGTTAGAGATGCAAATGATGCATATGCAGATGATATGAGGTGGTATCTTAGGTCAAAAATTGGGGTATGACAGATGCCCCTATTTAAGTTTCTTCAACCTGAGACATGAAGATTGAAAATCTTCGTTTTGATAGGGTGGAAGAGACTTAAATATCAGAAGACGCAAATTTTGGACCTAAGATACCAAAATTGCGAATGATGTAAGGATACCTTTACCGAGGGAATATCAAGAACTGACTCCACTGGGGAAAAGAGATTGGGAAGGATGCCTCAATCCATTTTAGGAAGAGAATCCGTTTTGTCTTTTTGGGAAAGCAAGTGTATGCTTCACCGGGGAATGATAGCTTTGTAAGAAAAGCTTACCTATTGACATTATCGACTATCTGCATGGGGATAGACTTGTTTAATAATGCGAAGGTGAAAGGTATGAAACTGTATTACCGACTATCAGCATGGTGATAGACTTGACAAGGTAAAAAAGTTTCAAAGGTTTGGTTAATATTACCGACTATCAGCCTTGTGATAGACATGTTAAATAATATAACCAGAACAAAAGGTTACCGACTACCAGCCTTGTGACAGCGGTTTTGAAGACATGATCAATTATCAGCCAAGTGATAAAATGATTTTGGAGACTTTGCTAGGGAAATTACTGGTTATTCAGCCTTGTGAACAGTAATAAGGCCCTGATTGTCAAATGGTCTTCAGGATTGATTTCCTAGAGAGGAAAAGTCTTTTGGAAGAGACATAAGCTGCTCGGATGATGAGGCTATTGCTTATTGTCTGTTTTTTCACGACTCTATTTGAGGAATCAGAATTTGAATCTTTGGTAAAGACAAGGTTCTAACCAAGAATGAATTGGAAAGAAATAGTCAAACAAGACTTTGTACCCATGAGGAATGAACTCGAATGGGGATTTTCTCCTTTGTTTTGGAGAGGAGAAACTAAAGCAACCTTCTTCCACGAGGAATGATCTCAGTGGGGAACTGGAGAAAGAATATGTTCTTTTCTGCTTATGGGTGACGACCTACTTGGAGAGATGACACGCCCATATTTGTTTCTTTTTCTTTTTTTCTTTTTTTCTTTTTTTTCGAGGATAGATATATCCTGAACAAGTGATTTTTAAGCAGACATTGAAAAATGCAAGAATGCATAAATGATGAAAATATGTATGAATGATGAATGTCATGAATGTAGCATGCATGCTGACAATACTGACAGACAAAGAAGTATATACTGGAGAAGGACCAACGTCGCAATACAACCAGATACTTGGCAAATGTTTTTCAACACGGTGTAGATAACACAGGTGATGAATGGTGTTGCGTGCTTTAAACTTCTCTGGGGAAGATGAGCATCTTTTCTCATTGAGATGAAAGAACCTCTTCACTGGAGATTGGAGATCTTCTTCATTGGGAATAAAAGACCTTCTTCACTGGGGATAGAAGAGCTTCTTTACCTCGAGGGGTAATTGCTTCAAGAATTCTTTTCTGGGACAAGAATACCGTTGTCTCAACAATTTTTCCGGGAGAATCCTTTTGTTCATCCTATGGAGACGACTGCTGATGTTCCTTCCGTTGTTCACAACTCAAAGGAAAATTTCGCTTTTATTTTGAAAAAGAAAAGTGAAGTAAATTCATTTAAAACTTTTTTTTTCTTTTTTGTTTCAAAAGTGAATAACACAATTAAAGCGTCATTTTGTAAGCTGAAAGAAATTAAAGATTGCAAACAAATGGGCACAAGGCTCAAATTTATTTAATAGGATGGTAATCAGCTAAAGGCGTGATTCCATGGAGTATTTACAAAATTTGGAAATGGTAATTATGCGGAAAAGGCTACATTGAAAGCAATAACCACTATTCCCTCTAATAACTTTGAGTTCCAACTGTGCTTGTCGCTTCAGATTGGAAATGATTTGATTGAAGATCCTTTGATGAAGTACAGACTTTTCAGGTGACGAAGTATAGACTAATGCAGTTACTTTGTCATAAATCCCTAATTTTTGCCTAGATTGCCCTTTCAGGTTTTCAATCTACCAGGATGAATTTTTTTCTGTTTATTGTCTCTAATTTTTGCCTGGACCGCCCTTTCGGGTTTTCAGTCCACCGAGACGCTCATTTTTGCCTAAGTCGCCCTTTGCGGGTTTTCGACTTACCGAGCTGTTCTTTTATTCTTTTTTAGACAAAGTATTTCTTGACTGCATCAGCATTCACAGGATATGGGAGTTCATCACCATCCATGGTTGCAAGAGTCATGGCGCCGCCAGAAAATGTTCTTTTGACAACATACGGGCCTTCGTAATTAGGAGACCATTTGCCCCTAGAATCTGGCTGAAAAGACAAGATCTTTTTAAGCACGAGATCTCCTTCTTGAAATTCACGAGGTCGAACCTTTTTGTTGAAGGCGTGTTTCATCCTTGCTTGGTATAACTGTCCATGGCATAGAGCAGTCATACGTTTTTCTTCGATTAAATTCAACTGATCGTATCTGCTTTGACACCATTCAGCCTCTGATAACTTAGTCTCCATGAGGACTCTCATTGATGGGATTTCAACTTCTACGGGGAGCACAGCTTCCATGCCGTATACTAGAGAAAAGGGAGTTGCCCCTGTTGAAGTACGCACTGAAGTACGGTACCCATGTAAAGCAAATGGCAGCATTTCGTGCCAGTCTTTGTAAGTGACGAC